>NW_026862496.1:0-225540 GCF_026571515.1 Ruditapes philippinarum
AATATATAAATATATTACCATTGTAAATAAAGGAAGATTATTAGAAATTTATTATAACGTCTTAGCCGACATTTTCAATAAGAAATGAATACATATATTTTAATGATTACTTATAATGCGGATAAAAAATTGCAGTACATATTTTACATAGTATTGAATGTTTGAAAATTGTTTCAGAAGAATAATTATATCCATATAAAGTTTAATAAATAAATATAATGAATAAAATAAAAAGTGTTGATTCATCCTTAATTACAACATACAGGATCTCTTAGTAATATTTTCAACCTGATATTGTCGTTTTTAACATTATTTAGCTGTAATATTCTGTAAAAATGTTTGTTTATCAAGGGCACAGTATTTGATTAAGTTTGAAGAAGTGCTAAAGGCTATGTACGCATCGCAAATTTTGTCCTTTTTTTTGTAATTTCAAAAGAATCGTCAACGTACGGGGTCAAAATGAGCAAACATAGATCGCCTGAGGTAAGTTTTTCTTTTATTTTATTATATATTTTTTTTTGTATCGAGCCGGTTTTAATTATTCTTCATAGCCTCCTCAAGTGGCATTTTCGATGCTTTCTAATGAGTATTTGATATCCACTTTTGTGGTCACGTGACCAAAGTTAATTCCCCAAAGGTGAGGCAAAAAATGAAAACAAAGTGATCCCTCTGAAGCAATAATCTCAACAGAATTACATGAACATTGCAGACTCGGTTTTTATTTCTCTCTATTCTATTGAGTTTGTACATAAGGGATAATGAATAAGTGTAACATCCCTCACGCCTCCTAGCACCGGCTTGAGTGGTACTCAATTCTCAACACTTAATAGTGCTGGTATCAATGATCCCGAAAGACCAGAAAAATATAAAGTTACGCATTGTTTCTTTACAGCCTTCCTTTATGAATTTACATCATTACGTATATGTTCGCACTGGTAAACACATATTTGTTTCCGTATTTGCACGGTTATACATGTAATATACGTTTAAAAAATTTAATTCGAAATTATGATATTGGTTATTCCTTTAACAAGCAGCAGGCCTTTTGGATCTTGCATTCGTATATTTATGCAAGAAAAAAATGCTCGAACCTTTTAAACATTTTGGCGCATATAATTATTATATAGGATGTCGATAAATATGAAAAAAGAATATTGCAATATTGTTCAACGTTAATACAAGACTAATTGCCTTTGAGGTAAACATACATGACAAATAAGTAGAATATATTACAGACTTAGTAAGTGGAAACGTACATTAAAACATCCAGACAAGAACCAATTTAGAAGCACATAAGTAAATAATAATTAGAGGAATTTAATTCCAAGGTAAGTATAAATGATTCTGACATTTCAGATAACATCTTCAGTCAAAACATATATGGTTAAAAGGACTTCTTCTATTTAAACATTTATAATGAACATCGAGGAAATGAAATCTTGTAAATATCGTAGCATCATAAATACACTTATATAGTTATGTAATAGCAGCACTTTTAACATGTGTAAAATAATTAAGTGTACCATTTTCAATTTTATTGGCTTTGATATTTACTCTGATAAAACTTAATATAAATATATACGCTATTCACTTTTGTTTACCACGTGATATGATTTTAAATTATTTACATATATTGTAACATAATCTTCGGTAACTTATTAGCCCATTTGATCAGGTGTGTTTGAGTTGTATATTATTTTACATGTAATTTGTATGGTCATACAAGTCATTAAATAAAACAAATTTCATATTTTAGCACAAAGTAGATCGAGCATGTTAACAATATTAATTCAGTTTCTTCTGCACATTTCTTTAACAATCGAAGGTATAATGTTTTGAAAAATATATATCGCAGGATTCAAAATAATAAAAATCACAATGGAATCAATACGATGTTTAATTGACGATTGACACATTCCAAACACCGTGAATATCAGCCCTGAATATCAATTCAAATATCGAATTTTCTGAAAGTCATTTGAACTTTTTAATTAATTTACTTTTTTATAATTTACTCCACTTGCAAACTCTAAATAATCCCAATTTAATTCAAGATAATTATTTTGCAGCGACAATAATCCTCTCGTCCTTTGCAATTTCATAAATAAGGACATTGCCTTGAATATATTTTACCAACATGTTGGCCTCTGAATTGGTTTAAACATAGGCTTAAAAACAAGTTTTTAAGCATTACAATAATAATCTTATTGCAAAAAAGTATGTGAATAATTCTTACACTAGAGCGCATCGTCCAATTATTATAACACGAATGTGTTGGAACTGCTTTACATTTGAATTTTTTGCTTACAGTTTGGGTTTAAAACAGGTTCCACGTTTTATATAGTACTTGTTTAATATATCTTGACAGTGCTAGTAATTAAACTTCACTAGCTCTTGCGGTCATTGTATAATATTCAACACTTGACTTTAAGTGTTATTTTGTATGTATGTAAGTTTGAAGAAGGTGTCCTTTTGATCCTCTATTACGACGATGGTGGTAAGTAAAATTGTCACTCGAAGTTTAATCCAATATTTACCTGAATACGTGATGATTCATTGGGATATACGATATTGGCTTAGTGCGACTTCAGATGCGTGACGTGTTGTCATATTTAACAAGACAAATAATGGAACCTAAACGAGGTCTACCTCCGGTGAACAATTATGTACAGAAAAAAGATAAAAGGGACTTTCTTAAATGAAAGTATATCTAGAAATTGAACTGTGTGAAGAAGGCGTTGAACTATTCCACTGTGTATTTTATTTTTATATAATGAGAAATAGGATTTAATTCAGATTGTCTATTGTTGATGAACATATGTACCTATACTCGTCTCTTATGAAACAGTTGCATGTTCGATACACTGATGGAGCTCTGTTTTACTGTTATACTTATTTCTTTAAATATAAACTCAAAATTCTAAAGAAGCTGTATCTCATGAAACTAAAAAAATACGGTATTTGTTTTGTGTTTTAGCGACAATCCTTTAGATTATTAAATCATTTGGAAGTGTGTTTCCGAAACAATCTTTCAAACACTGCTTTCAAAATTCCATATTTTCTTTTGAGAATAGATAGTGAAACAGATTAGTTATTGTTGACATTTTTTTCAATAGAACAAAATTACTAGTAACGCTTAATACATTAAGTAGATTATTTGCAGTGTTCATGATATTATCAGTAAGGTCATCTGACATCGCTACAGTGTTGCGGCATCCATTTTTGCGTCAAATTGAAGTTCACGAATCTCATTTAATAGAACAAGTCAATAAATGTTTTATACGCATGCTTCTCTTTAAAAATACAATTTTACTTATATTAAACGAAACATTAACATCGATGTGAACAAATCGGGAAAAGGAAAAATCGGAAAATATAATTTAGTTAATCCCTTTATTAATCCTTTAAACTTTATACATTAATAATTCTTTTCTGAATAGCGTTTAACTATTTCATGTTTTGAAAATAGTAAAAGTGAACACTATAGCTGTAAAATTACCAAGCACTATTATATGACCGAGTGAAACGTGCACCGAAATTTTGTTACAATCAAAAACAATATATTACTTTTAAAGTAACATATTGTAAATCAAGGGACAGATTAACTTTAAGAAAAGTATAAAAAGATGCATTTTGCTTGACAGATATTCATAAGAAGTATCTTAGTGTTTCCTTCTGTACCTTTTATTACATATATAACTTTTATCTTCTCATATCCACATATAATTGACACATATCATTTTAGCTTTGTTGTAAGGCAAGGGCTTCAGTCGATTATCTTCCTTTTTACTGTCTATAAAACGTCTACAAACGTCTAATATGTCTGCGATTCTTGTCCTCTTTGCAGAGGGGAAGAGCACAAAAGATATTTCGAGTAGAAATCGGTACAAAATGAATATTTGAAACAAAACAAAAAACAAGTTTTAGACATAATATCAACATTAGATTACATTTTAACAGACTCTTATAACAATTTGTAAAGCATTTGAATGAGTTTCGTACAACAGTTTGTTTATTTAAATTCCGTTGCTATTACCACATGAAATTATTTAAAGTTCAAATTTTGTTTTAGAATTAATACCTTCAATGCTATATATAAGATACATAAAAATTATCTATTAACAAAAGAAAACACCTTGAAATATTTTGTAAACATAAAAGTAATACTTTTGAAACAAAAGTTTAACTTAAGCCTTGTCATTCTACCTGAAATCATCAAAACTTATACTAGAAAGCAGCTTAATATAATTATATTCCTATTAACTTGTATTAACTTCCTGCATATAGGAACGACAATCAAAGTAACCAAATATCCAGACTAGACATTTGATTCCAATTTTTTGTATCATCATTGATCTTATTAAATAGAGAAAAGTATACTTATATAATAAACTAAGAGCTTTAATGGCTTTAATACTAAATGCTTAATGGTACTTTATGTCATTAATAATCTTTATTTGCTAGGTTTAGCTATGCTTTTACTGTGAGTATGCATTTTAGATACAATGTAAACGATGATTTATAAATAACTCTTATTGTAAATATCAGATATTGAGGCACCAGAAAAATAAATGGTTGACTCTTGAGTTATGAACTATTGTCGTACATGATATTTCTGATGATAAGAAACATATTTAAGTCCGTAAAGACATTTAAAAAATAAATTTAAAGTAATGTTAATTGTGCATTGATTTTGACATTATTTAATATTATTTGACAATTAATCACAATTTGTTCCGAGTAAAGTATAATAGCGTTCATATAATCATATAACAATGGAATCAATCCGAAGTTAGCGTTTCAAACGCTGCCAGTCTAAGCATGTAATAAATTCCAATATCGAGTTTCCTGGAAGTCAATTGAAATATTTTTTTATTAATTTACATTTTCAATTACAACCAGATTTTGAATAATCCTTAGAATTATTTTAAGATTACCACTTTGCAGAGAGTTTTATTGTCTCGTTCTTATGCGACTTAATATGTACGTTAATTTAAAATTCTGAAGGTAAGGATTTTAGAAATATATTAGTTTCAATAGTGTTGATATTAAAAAATCATTATTTTAATTAAACGTGATTTGATTATTCACCATTCATAATGTTTTTTTTTATTATTTTACAGCAGGTTTATTCTTTATTGAATAAATATACATATAAAAACATCAAAGAGTGTTGTTCTACCGAAACCCAACCAAAATAAAACAGTTGTTTGTGTTTGTAAGTGCTTTTTATTTACTTTAAGTTAATTGTCCTAAATATGTAGTTTTTATGTTTTATTAAAAGAAGTTTGATTTTTAATATAGTATATAATTAATACAGTTGGTATTTGTAGAGGCGTCATTTGGCTCGTATTTTTCTCAAATATGTACCAATTGTTATTTGAATAAGTTGAAAGTTTTAAGAACAGAATGACTTAGCGTCATAACAACACTTTATCTAAATGTAAGTATCTTTATGCTTGTCAGACCTATGAAGAATTTGAGTTTTTGTCTATTCTAGACAAGATTTTGCGAAAATAAATTTCCTTCCAATTGAGCTGCTTAAATTCATTTCAAATACTCAATAGCATATTTTTCACGAGAATATTGACCTTTTTAACTTCCATGTACAGGCGCAAACCAGGCCTGAAACATGTTCGAGCGTAATTTAGGAACAGTATTTTTTCTATGTCTTTGTGAATGTTTCATCACTTACGATAATCACGTCAAATAAGTATAAATTTTATCGATATGATAAAAGGATTAGAGGTAAAATATAAATCTGGAAGGTCGCCAAATTTTGCAACACTGAAAGATTTTAGATTCTGTTTTATAACCAGCCTATTCGTCAACTGCAATGGTTAATTTAAGCTACCACCTATGACCCTTACCACCTGTTTAATATTAAAACACGGCAATGGCTTTTAGTTTTGAGATAAATTTATATATAACCGTAGATGAATTCATTTTGACTATATGTTCATTTTTCTTTGAGTTATGGGAATGAAAATAGTATAATACGACCATTAAATATGTCAAAGCTTAAAGTTCTAAAATTTTGTTCCCAAAAGCATTTTCAGGTTGAAATGCAATCTGATGTTAATAAAGCACTGTGCAAACAATAAACTTTAATATTCCAAGCTAAACACTCGAAATAATTTGCATTTGAACGTAATCGATCACGTGTTTGCTGACAATGTAAATGACACTAACAAGAATACTTATTACAAATGCACTTGTATGCCACAACAACACTAGCATGGTATGACACTTTTGATATTTCACAACAATTGAAATATTTCGGCCATGTGAGAGGCTGATTTTTATTTCGAGGTAAATATAGGACAGGCATGTTAGTTTCCTTTTTTACAACGAGTTAATGTTTTCCATAAAGTGATACGTTGTCTGAAGTGTAGTGTAAATATAATATTTTATTGTACCATTTATTTTTAAATCTGTCGCAGCTAAATTCTCTAAACATGTAAATGTCAAATCATTAAATGATAATGCGAGGTTTTGGAGTATTTACATCCGTTAAGACAAGGCACTCTTGGAGTGTGTGCTAGCGTTTATTATTAAGAGATGAGAGTATTGCAGCTGTGAAGGCCGTTTTTGTGGATTTGTTGAATTTGGTCAAATTTAATTGTATTCTATCTTAATTGATCTGGGTTTATGAGTTATACTTAGTTGTATTTGGTTGTTGAGATATGTTTGTTTCGTTAGATATATTTTGTTAATATTGGTTGAGTTGTATTAGGTAATTTTATCTTGTCAAGATTTTCATAGTTGATGCTTAGGTTTTGAAGGCATCTGTAACTGTTGCTTTTTTTGGTTTAAGTTGTTTTATGATGTTGATTAGATGATGAGAAGTGAATATTTTTGGTTAAATGTGTGTGGCTTATACTGTATCGTTTTGGGCACAATCGACATTTTAGCAATACTAGTATACAAGATCAAAACCAAAACATAGAGTTTAGCATAATTGGTATTTTACTTCAAATAGGCAACGAAGTACTCTTTATAATTATTTTCATGCTGTAGTCTCTTGAAATTCTTTACCGAATGTGTTCCATAAATGAGACAGCTCATTCTTCTGTCTTTTCTGCAAAAATCCATTTCTATGGTTACTTTTTCATTATGTTATATTTTCCATGCTAATGTTTGATCCTTCCGCAAATATATTCTTTTCTCATATTTACTATAGATACATTATATACTCAATCCATGGTGAAGAATTACTACATATTTATTATTGTCTGATTGTTGAATATAAATATAAATGGGTATAAATTAATTTGGCAATAAATGTGCGTTATATATGATGTTGCAAACCCGCAAGTTGCAACTTACTAGATATAACGTTGTAAAGAACACTGCGTCGTACATTCAGACCATTATATATAATCAAAATTACAGAAATAAATCATTTCTGTAAAATAATCTTCAACATTTTAAAAAACATAAACGTCATCTTCTCTTTTATTAGTGTATTTTCTATTAGGTGCAATATGGATGATGTTTACAATAAGCTTGAATTTGTAATGTTCATTTTCTTAACTCCTTATACTTCTTTAATACCAATATGACATTCAATCCTTTACGGCATTGTAATAAAGGGCATACATATAGTCGCTTTGAATTGAATTTCTGTTTTATTCTTAACATAAGAGGGAAATTTAAAGTGTTTCTTAAAAATATCATGAACTCACAATCCTGCAGGTATGATGTACTATTTCGACGGTATTATTGAAATGAAAACCAAATGTTGCAAATGTACTTTTAAAGTTTGAACTTTTAGTTGCTCTCCATGTACAGATATCTCCAATTTTTATTAGAAAAGTGTGTCACTACTTCCGAGGGATATTCAGTTTCCAGAATCTATCGTCATTAAAAACTTATGCTCACACAATGGTAGCATAAATATAATTTACTGTTTATTGATGTAGATTTGATGTAACTGAACACTTGATAGTGAAATGAAACATTCACTCCATATTGATGTTGTCAATACGAGGGTCTGTTCTCACATACTAAAGAAAAAATTGTCCTCAAGTTTTTATGTTGTAACCGTTTTAATTTCGCTCTCCGGATGTCTGCAAAGCGTTAATAATGGACTGCTTAAGCATGACATAATTGCTGCTTTGGGACAGCGTGGCCGATTTAGCTGCTACACAAATTTAAATAAAACTGACATTGTAACTAAAGTATAAAATGAAGCTAAAAGCAAAACAAATATCGAGCTATAAAACGATTTGGTATAAAATGATGGCACATTACTGAAAGATGAAACTATATCATGCGCAAAATTACATTCCTCATAACAAACAAAACATTTTCTAAATCACTTTGGAAAAACACTTTTATGAAGATCTCACAGACTTTATTTGTGATAATGGTACATATTTCCGCGCACTATTTTGCGAGTACATATAGTATATTACAATTCAGAGTGAATAATTCCATATAAGGTGATATTGTTAATTTCAAGCAAATCAGTTTAAATTCTCTATGCCAGTGAAAATATGAAAACAAAAGTACTTAGGTAATAATTTGCAACGAAAATGCGGAAACTTAAGATAGTTCGCACTATATATTATTTCGTGCTATTTTTGGTCTTAGAGGGTATAAAGCTATATTTTGTGAAATATTTTCTAATAATTCGGAAACAGTAGAATTATGTTGTTTTCATTACTTTACTGTAAAAAGTGGTACATTTGTATATCTACTGCAAAATGTTGTTTGAACTTCCAAATTTGCTTGTATGGCAGACATATGGTAGTAAAGTGACTTAATTCTTTATTCTGATTAATGTTTACATGTTATTTGTTTTAGATAACGGAAACAATTTATATTACAACTCTTTCGAGACTAATGAATATTCTACGTAAATAAAATAAAATTCTACTGAACAAAATATCCCACTACTTTTATAATGGGTTTGACGATGATTTCATGCATTTACTACTTGCTATCAAGAAAACAACATTGACAATTTCTTTCATACAAGGTATTCTGTGATAATTTTTATCACAATATGAACAATAATTTTACAATCCAGAAACAGCAAATATATTGTGTTTATTGATTTATACACTTTAACAATCCAAATTAAAACATGTAAATGATTCTTATCAAATTCAATAATTAAGCAAACTAAATTTCGATTTAGTTTCAAAATTCAATATCGATTTATAAAAACTACTGCGACTAGGGATAAGCAGGCCTGACTTTTATTGGGATGTTATTTACAAATTTCGAAAGATCTTTGGTCATTATAATTTTTCTGCTGTCTTTACTGAAATAATTAAACGCTTATGTATTTTCCCCTTTGCCTCTGGTGTCTTTATTTCTATTTTGCCTCCCCTTCCCCGTGTCCCCTTCCCCTGCGCCTTTTACTGTGTGGGCTATTAATTGATCTCTTATGTTTTATTAAAGTAATCATACCGACCGTATGTTGTCATGTTCCCTGTTCTGTTTTTGTTCGGGGTCTAACTTGGCTCCTTGTCGGTGGTCCTGTGTTGCCGAGTCGTATGGGGTTGCGTTCATTGAACGCCGCCCTTCCTTGTCAATATTGTTTTTCATATTTTTTAGCATAATAGTAATAGTATTATTTGCTATATAGTTTTTTTTGTAATTGTCATCATTTGAGAAAGTTATAACATTTCTTGTCTTGTACTACATGTTTCCCTGATGTTTGTTTGTGTATTTGAGCAACCTAAGAGATGTAAAAAGTCTAATTTAAATGAAATACGTCAGTATGTCGTCAAAGTAAATGTTAAATCAATGAGAAGACGTCAACAAGCTATTAATATTTTACATTATGTTTCCTAGAGTATGTCAACTAGCCGAGAGTTATATGATGACTGGAACAATGAACTTTCATATGTTTTAGCACTTTTAATGTCTTTTATAGAACTTAGAATCTTTATAGGTCCAAATGAGTGAAAAGTGAAAAAATAACAAATGCTTTTAAATGATTTATAGCTGAAATATTGACAAACATAGGAAGAAATTGTAAATCTATCGCTGATTACACGCACCGATAAACATTAAATTAAATACGGCATTATTCTTCTGTACATTTGTAACGTCGCTTTTTATAGAATAAACCGTGGCTGTCAATTTATAAAGAAATTATAAATTCGTTATAAAAATTGTTGACAGGTTATATGACCGTATATAAACAGTTGTTTTCAATAAAACCCTTGCCAGGCGGCACTCGGTTGGGTACCAACGGGCAGTATCAGACAAATATGGCGGAGGATGGGCCCATTAATCTAATGACATTAAAACATTTTTGCGTGTAATTTGTAAGCATCCGATTCTTTATACAATGCTTTTGTTTGCAAATTTTAAACATTACTTAAGTATATACATGTATCTATGAAAAACTTTCAGAAATTTAACGGTAGTAAGCTATCGTTTGGTGTTATTTTTTAGCAATTGTTATGATATAGCAATATGATGCCAGCAGAAATCAGTCATTTTTCTGTGATACGCAGGCTTCATAATCACTGATCCCGACTCAAAATGCCATTCTATATTTACGATCTGTGGTAGCAGAAGATGGTTGATTTACCTCCAAGAACAATTTCATTTCTAAGCCAGTATTCTCGGTAAGTATGATTTTCTTATTTTGTTAGTATAACAAGAAATAAATCGTCTCTTAAAGACTTTGCATTACGAGAAATTTGGCGACGTTTATATTCTTTACTAGGTTAACTGTTGAAAATGTTCCTATTGTAAAATTAAAGGCAACTGTGATTTCGACTATTACAGTTGTAATATCTCCGTATATTAAGTATAAACTATACAATCACGCAACATTGATTGCTATGAGCATAACTAGCTAATATGAGGCGGAAAGTTAAATAAAAGTGTCACTACTGCTTAAAAGACAATTTATGGAGATAAAATTCTTAGAAGCAAATTGATTATATATCATTGAACACATTCTTGAAAAGTAAAACGTAATTAAATGTTTATTTAATAGCAACACCTTTCCGGAATAGAAATTTGATTGCCGTCCTCTTGATAACAACATAACTTCATAATTATTCATCCAACCTCTTATGCTACAAAGCATTAATTAAGTGATTATCTAAAGCAGACATTTCAATTCAATATTGAATAAAATTGACGTCTATAGGGATATAATTAATTACCTTAGAGTTTGGGCAATGATTGTGTGGTTGATTGCAAATTTAACAAATAATTACGGATTAAAAATTATCACATTAGAGCAATTATTAAGTAAGCTTCCAACTGCATCTTAACGATACTTTGTTTCTTCAGCACCCGCTTACAAAATTTCCTGCGTTTTTTCCATAAAATGACATACCACTAATCAATGTGTCCAAACTGTAATTTGCACAAATTTCTTATTGTTATATTAAATCTCCCACATTGAACGAATCACGAATATTTCTTTATTTATTCCGGTATAGGTCATATGACGACTTTTTTCTTGCGGTGTAAATCCTCCTCGGGTGCCTTTCCGTGCTACAAGCGGGCACCTTAATAGAACCACCGACGTTTCGTAAACTTGCTGGATAGCTTACTCATAAAAAAAAATCCAATACCTTAAACCTCTCGGCCACGGATGTCCATACCCACCAATTCTACAAATCTAGTAGGGCATTACGAGTAAGACATGTCTAGCAAATTTATATCAAATATTTTTTAAAATAATTGATTAATATAGTATGTGCTGCTTAAAACCATACGAAAATACCGTTTAAATTCTGCAAATGTTTCTAAAATCGTGAAAAACAGAATCCCTAAAGAAAGCCCAACACGGCAACATTGTAAAATGTTGCAGGGTCGGTTTCATTGAGCCTGTTCATGGACGGTAATGGAAAGTGCAAGTTACCGTCCGAGCCCCCTAGCACCGGCTTAAGCAGAATTCAACATTTAAACACAAATACATGTATAGTGAAATTTTGAATTTAGAAACATCTGCAGATGTGTTCATACGGCGGTTATCATGGAAATTTCAATGTGACACAGTAGTGTCATTCCATGAAAAGCGGCGTATGGTCCCCAGGTAAAATAATGCGTGTGTCCTAAACGAGAAAAGAATGGGCGGAACTAAATAAAATGGAATTTTGAAAGGGGATCTGAGGTTATGAAGTTTGCTGATATTTATGTTATCCTTGAAAATAATCGCTGTTTTACACATAAATTGATTGATGTATTATAAAGTCTTGAGACAGAATTGTTTTTATTCTTGAAAAGACTGGCTATATTTCCTACCGATCAATAGATACAATATATAAAAACATAATACTGACATTTGTTTCGTGTCGAAAATGAAAAATCAAGTCTAACCTCACACTACACAAGTTAAACACATGCTTTATGTGCCTTTAATTAAAATAACTTAATTGATTTTTGAAGTTAATGTATAAGTAAAAAAACTTTATAAATAAAACAAATGAAATAGCATTATTTAATTAGTTTATGTTGACCTGTATAAATATAAATATGTAAATATAATTGAAGCTAAATCGACGTTAAAGATCGGGTCATTTGTAATTCTTTCTTTCGTCAGAACATGGGAAAAATTGCAGAATGATACATAATGTAATGTAAGTAAAATGGCGGCAATGATTTTACAAACGTGTTAAACAACTACAACAAAGGTGTTTGTATGCATAAAAGAGAGACACATGACCGTTTATAAAAAATTTCTACCCTTTTATGCTGTCTAGAAATGTGTATCGTTTAGCGCGTACTGACTAAAAGTGCTGTTTTGTTGTAGAATTTAGCTTTTTTAGCTAATTTAATATAAATCTAGCCGACACCAAATGTTTATTATCTGTCTGTCTACTGCATGAGGAACTTAGCGCAAAATAGATATTTCCCTCTTTTGCCCTGCCTTTAATATATGTATAGTAAACAACAAAAAAGTTTTCACTTTTTAAAGAATCTCTGTCTGGAGCATATTCATTCTGGTCAACAGCGTTTTTAAAAGGTGTGTTACATTGTGTCATAAACAAAATAGCACTGTTATAATAATAAATGTAGAAAGCATTTTTTATGTTTTTCATTTACATTTTGTGTATTTGAAGTATTTAAAAGCGTTACAAAATGATTAATTACGCTATTAAGTGAATTCATCACTCTTGCTATGTACGTGCTTCTGCAAATTGCATGTTTTCTCGTTCAATGGTTTCAATATAAAGTCCTACTTGAATACTGTACTACCTCCTTTAAGATATTTGTTTGTCTTTTTAGATTGTATTTAATTTATTAATTGTCCCTAACCCTTCTCAAATTATATTCTGTTTAGTTCCACCTGTTGTTTTCTGGTGTCAGGTAAACACATTATTTCACTCAGGCATCACACGCTGTTGTTTATGGAATAGAACAAAAAAAACAACAATAAACGTTTCATGGTCAGCAACAAATATATTTTAGTCCAAAATTCTACGTTTTACATCATGTACAAGTTTCAGATTTCTGGTTAAGCTTGTGTAAAGGAGTCGTACATCTAAACATCTAGACAATGCAAATTTCAAAACACAAGCGTAATTTTTAGTTATAGACATAAATGTCTGGTTTGGTAGCGGCTGATTTGTTTTACTACCTGACAGTTTTGGTAAAATTTTATAATCTTAATTCGAACGTAAATGTTTAACCAAGTATATAATGATTATAAAAATACTTTTAATTTAAAAGAAATCTGCAGAATTTTTTTAATAATAAGCGTTTCATCTAAAATGACCTCTATTACAGAATTGCCATATATTGTCATTTGATGGCTTTTTGAAGGCATAAGCTTCCTTCTTTAATGCATTAAATGTCTTTTTACATGTACTTTGTTAAAACATATTGTAACTTTTAAAATGTCTAAAAATATGTAATATAAAGAATCTTAGTCATAAAAAAGCAAACAGTTTTTATTCATTTTGATCTTCACCTATGTAAATGATAGATATATTTAATTTAAAAGACAAGAACATAGTGTTTATTTTAGAAGACACACGTTATCTGAGTCTTATATAATGTTCATGGCCCTTCGGAATCTTTCATTTCTATATTTTATTGTTTTGAAGATTAAATACTTCTTAAGCTGTTTGCAGGTGCTTGAGGTAGTTTGCACCTTTCAGCAACTGTAATGAATACAATCATTCAAGTTCGCAAAATGTTATATCGTTCATTTCCAGTAAAAGAATTTTAAAATGTCGGTGATCCCTCAAGAGCGATGACAACAAAATTTAAAAGTGAAAACTATAGACTTTAACGAGATTTTAGTACGGAAAATACTGAATGTTATTTCTAATAAGTATTTAAAAAAACACGGGCACCAGCAAACAAATTTGTCCACAAGCCTAAAATACACGTCTTTCGGGAGATCGAATCCTTAATCCACGCTTCTGTCAACTCATGAAATTTACAGATTTTATTCACCAAGAAAGGAACCAGTTTTTAAAAACAGGGGAGACATTGTCGCATTGCAATAAATTCTCTCAGTTGTCACGCTGGGTATTTACAAAGTTAGTTCATTTAACAAAACAGCAAACAAAAGTACATAACAATTCTAAGTAACATTATATATACACATTCAAAAATTGCAAACTAAATTTACATTTCTTGCTTTTACAGTAAAACATATCTTGAATGAAGTCTGTTGAACAATAGATATTACCTATTCACACAATACAGAACAATTTAAACAAACATAAAATATGATAAACAAGATCCACAAGGAAAGGCGGCGCTCAATGAACCAATCCCACATAAAATTATCCGGATAATAGGGGTTTTATCTGTGATTTTTAAGATATACTTTTCCGTTTCAGTGAAATATAGAATATGTTTTCACGAAGTCATTATATTTACAAAGAGACTGTGTAGCATTATCAATATTTTCTATTATAAAATTTGAACAAAGTATATCTTTAAAAATATATATCTGTAAAAATATATATTTTCATAGTAACAATATAAATTAACTATTTATTTGCATTTTTTTCGTTATTAAAGATGAACAGACATGATACTTTCAAAGTAAGTCAATGCATATCTGTGCAAAACTTATTACAAGAATTATCATAATATCCACTAATCATTTTCCATATGATTAACTATTAGCTAGCCACTTCCCTTCCGACAAGAAGTGAAATTTAATTAAAGGAGCTAGAGGCCTTAGTAAAATAAGTCTATACTCATACTGAAAAAAAACTTTTAAATTCTTCACAATCTTAAATGTTCAAAAACGTACAAGAACAAAAATTCATATCGTATAGTTAAAAGCATCGACAATTAAAGTTGAAACATCCCCTATATCCATACCCTGTTAAGATCAAGCAACATTGATTCCTATGAGAAAACATAACTAGCTTAGCTGTATCATAAAGTAAAATAAAAGTGTCAGTATAATCGGAATGTGAAATAAAACCGACGTTGCGTTGACAGACAAACTTACGACCATAAAAGTCGTATAAATAAATTGATAACCTATCATTTAAAATATTATTGAAATGCAAAACGTTATGTGTGTAATCAAATATTCGTTTAATGGCAATGCTTTTCCAAAATAGAACTTAATTGTTGTCTTGTTAATAAAAAAAGTTAATACATAATTATTGATCCAGCGCTTTCACTTAGGCTACAAAGTATAAATAAGTTATTATTTAAAGCAGATACGCTCATTTATTATGTTAATAAAATTGCCGTCTTTATGGGTATTAATAATAAATTAATTTAGAGATTGGGAAAATGATTATCTTGTTGTTGGCAAGTTAAATAAATAATTCAGGATTAACTACAATATTACAGCAGTAAATGTGTAATACGAGATAAATATGCTTCCAACTGCATTACATAAATCTTATTTAATAATACTTTGTCCTGAAAAAGCTTTACATTACAGCACTAGCATGCAAAAATATCCAGCGTATTCCATATAAAGCATACCACTCATCAATATGTTCAGAATATAGTTTTGGCTGATAATATTGAACATAATTGTTATATCAAATCTCCACATATTTACGTAATCACTATATAGCAGGGTAATACGGGTAAGACCATTTATGTTTACTAACTGTATCAAACATTACTATTTTCATTGACGCAAATTCTGCATAGAAATGGAGATGTACAAGGAGATGTATGTCGAAAACAAAGCAATGAATGGCAAAATGCATAATTATGTTTTTCATTTAACCTTATCATAATCTACTGATTTCGAAATATCAAAACCATTTTATTAATAGGGGGTACTTTTATAATGGGCATCAGTTGTAAATGGGTACATACGGTTTTTGAAATCATTGTGAACACGTCAAGAGCAATACTGACAATACAAACCTTTGTACAGTATAATATCAATCGGTGAAATATATCTGCAATATACTACTATAGTTAAATTGATTTACTTTGGTGAGATGTGATTCTGAAAGGGCCACATAAATCTTATATTTCACCCATGTTATGTAAGAGCATAATTTTACAAAACTAAGTAGTAATTAAATTTACCTATTTGTGCAATATAACGTCCCCAAGAATTCTTAATACCTATGAGAAACATTTTTAACAATAGAGAAATGTACTCATGAAAAATGAATTACAAAATGTTTTTGCAGTAAAGTTCAACAACAAAGTTAGTTACGGCTTTAATAAATGTAGTGTAGTTTTTTTTTATTTTAAAACAAGATCAGCCAACAATTTAGAAGGATTTTAAGCAGTAAAATAAAGTGAAGTTAGCATCATCAATGATTATTTATTTTCCTTGCTTTGAAAGGGCAAATGTGTGTATTGTAAAAATCTTTGCTTATAAAACCTGACGAAAATAACGCAAAATGTAAACATAAGTCATGACAAAAACAATAGATATGTAAACAAATTGGTATTTTGACTTCCATACAAAATACTATTTCACTAAAACTGTACTTATTGGCTAAACGCAAAAGAAGCAAAGATATCTCAGGTAAATGAGTGACCTTTTGGGTGGTTTAACAGGACAATGAAAAAAGCTTTTGTAAAATAAATCATAGTCATAATGGGCTTATAAAATAACAACATACTAGTACATTTGTTATTCATGTATTCGGTTTTTGTGACTTGAATAACCATAGTAATGATAGGAGTTCTGGCTTAAATAATAAACGATTGTATGTTATAAAGTTAAATGTTGAATCAATATGAAATAGCTAAAAAAAGGGAATGCCTAAAGAACGTTTGAAAATGTTGCAGGCTCGGTTTGACTGAGACTGTTCATGGACGTGACATGGAAAGTACAAGTTACCGTCCATGTCCCTTAGCACTGACTAAAGTGCAACATTTAACCTGAAATGATAAAATTATCAATTTATAAACATCTACAGATATGTTTGTACGGTTATTACCTTGGAACATCCAATGTGACACGTAAATGCATTAATGAAAGGCGGTGAATGGTCCCCGAGTACATGAATGCTAGTGCCGTAAACGAGAAAACAATGGGCAACACCAAATAAAATGGAATTTTAAAAGGGGATCAGACGTTATGAAGACTGCATATCACAAAAGACTAAATCTTTATGTCAAAATGACAAATTTAAAACACAGACAACATATCCTAAAAAGTGATTGAACAGTATTCAAATAAAAATGCTGAAACCACCCAGCAAATACAACAAGAATGTCGTATTGAACGATATTCGGGAATCTAAATTATAACATCTCTGATTGAAAGTACGGGGCGACTTTAACGAGCAAGAAAGATTTCAATAAGCTTTTCTAATGTATAAGGCTATAAGCAATAAATATACTCTCACGAGCTAAAAATGCAACATTCATATTAGCCAACCACACGCCTTTTATTAAATATTTCCTAATCCAAAAAGAGGTGCACATTACATTAATTGCTCGTGTAATTGTACCTATGGTATAATTCATAGCATACATTTACAATGTGATACAAATACATGCTCTGATTCTTTTAAGTTGACTAAAACTTGTGTGACGTATTGTAAACAAAAACAGTTTTTATCTTTGAAGACCAAACATTACGTAGTTCTTTATAAATGTATACATCAGTTTATTGAAAGGTCTATATTTGCGCCACGTTTTAAGATTTCATAAAGGCACAAATGACTAAAGTATTACTTTTTTGTATTACTTTTTTGTATTCTTATGAATATATATTTGTTTATATAATCATGGCATAATCGACGTTTAAGATTGCGCAATTTGCAATTATTTCCCTTGTCAGGACAAACGAGAAATAATGATATATATTGTATTATTATTAAAATGGTAGCCATGATTAAACCAACTTGTTTTATAACTTTACACAAAGTGTCTGGTCTGTAAGCGTGTAAGAGAGAAATATGACAGTATATAAATCTATTTTCTCTTTTATGTTGTCTAGCAATGTATATCTTTTAGCTTGTTACGAAGGAAATTACTGTTTTGTTGTACAATTCCACTTCTTCAGCAAATTTTAATAAAAAATCTGGCTACTATTTGTCTGTCTTCTACAAGAGGAACGTACTGGTTTATAAATCTTTCTCCCGTTTTATCCTGCCTTATTATTGGTATTTTTATCGTAAATGGCAAAACAAGTTTTGCTATATTTTGTACAGCTTCTGTCTGATAAAGGTCAAAGTAATGTTTTACACAGTATGAGAATAAAATACGTTTAAAGAAAGCTACAGAAATGTGTTACAACGATAAGGCGTTTCATTTACAAATCACTTTCATAACAAAGTAAATATTCGCATGGCTTGGACAATGTCGTTTAATATGAACATGCAGGTTGGTGCAACATTAAATGGTTTAAACTTCCCAGAATTGCTTATGCTGCACCCCCTTCCCCGTTTCTCATGTGTATGTCTGGACTTTTGCTACATGAAAATGATGGTGTCACTTTTTGTGTCCCTTCTTGTTTTTGTCGTCTACGGTAAGTATCGTGCCGTTCCCCAGTTTTTGTTGTTTTTGTGCGTGCATACGTACGTGCGTGTGTGTTTTGTTGTTGTTCTTGTTGGTGTTTTTCCATTCCCCCATCACCTTCCAGATCTTGGGTGTTTAAGAGATGGTGCTCCTTTCAGCATCTGTCATGAACAGACTCAATAAAGCCGTAAAATGCAATATCGTTCATTTCCAGGCAAAAACAATTTAGAAAAAGAAAAAATCCTCATGTAATGAGCGATAAAAATCAAGTGTCCAAAATGTTAACTCGTTTTGACTGAATCTGATTATAAGAGATAATAATAAGTGCTACACCTGTCATGCCCAAAGCACTGACTTAACCAGTCGGCTTTATTTCTGATACACCGATAATTCAGCTATTCTCATTTTACAAATGTTATACCTAAGTTACTGTATTTGTTTTATCATTATTACAAATACAAACATTAAAAGTCCTTTTATAAACAGCATTAAGAATATCATTGTCTGTAAATTGAAACCAAGTTTTACATTACTGAAATATAGTGCATAAAGTGTTATCCCTCCATCAACAGATGCATTACATTTTATCGTAATTATCAATTAAGGTTCCAGTTTATAATGGCTTCATTTGATTAATAATACATTAAGAGCTTCCAATGTTTCAGTTCAATAAAATTGAAATTAAAAACGTACTTTAACCAAACGAACAAAATCAAAAGCTTAATAATGTTATGCTTCGAAAAATATAAACATGTTTCGATATAGAGAATTTTGTCTTCAATTATCGAGTTAACGTTAAAGAATAAACAAATAAACCAGGAGATAATTATTGCGACTAGCTATGTTGATGCAGATTGTGAAATAACAAGTGTAAATATGATCGGAATATGAAATAAAACCAACATTGCGTTAAGAGAAGAACTTAGATTAGAGCTATAAAATTCTCAGAAATAAATTTATAACGGAACATTTGAAGAAGTGCATGTTCGTGAATGTGTTGAATGTAATGTGTTTAATGACAGAATCTTCATAAGAATTTTAATAATTATCTTGTTAATACAAATGTATTAGTTACATATATGTGTCCAACGTTTTATTTTTAGTGGGGTAGGGTATGATAAACTTGGTGTAGATAAATTTAAAAAGTGAATACATTATTGCAAACATCCAAGTGCAGTAGCAAAGGCGTTGTGAAAATACATAGGTGGTGATGATGGTTCGTGTAGTTTATCGTCCGTATCTCGACAGTTAGCCACATTGAACTGATCACAACACACTTCAGCCTTCGCATCGTTCCAAGACAGGCTGTCAAGCGGTTGCCGTCACTTCACTTCAAGACACTGATATCTTCTGTACATGTCAAAACAGTGTGGATGACCGTAGAGAAATTCATGATCAATAATAAGGAAAGTATCCTTCACCGTTCGGAAATTACCACTTACAGTTGCTATTCCGTAGAATTTAATTGCACATTTTAAATGCAATTTGATATGGATAAATGTTCAACACGTTTAATCGCTAACTAATAAACTTAAACATGTCATGCTCGTCTTTTCTTTCTTCCGCTCTAGACAAGCAAGGGCGCAAATGTTTTCTATTTAAGTGTCCATGTTAAAAGCTTTGTCTGGAAATATGATATTTTTTCAACTTAATTATATAGAGTATAAATGCTTAAGATCTTAGAATGTTAGATTATTTTGTTTGCAAAACCGACGACTGTGAACAGGAAATCATGATCTGATATCATTATTTTATAGACAAATAAGACAGATATCAATTATGTGACATTAAATTTACAACAAACCCGAACATAATGTTTTAAATCTTTATTTGTGATTCATTTGTAAAAGCTACAAAAGCCTTAAAAATATCATTTTACCCAGTTACAAGTCTTGTCATGTTTATACAGGAAACACAAAATGTATACATAACAAAAATATAACAATATACAATCATCAACAATTTCCAATAATTAAAACATACTTTAAAAAAGAGTTATAATTAGCAACAGTAACGTTATATCCCCAAATAAATTTCAATAGCCCCCTCTTTATATTCTGATATTGTATAAGTTTGCTTATAGTGTTTTACATATATAAAACCAGCACAGCCAGTTAGTAAAATAGACTCTTTACCTGTTCAATTCTAGTAATTGAAATCATTACCTAGATTTTATCTTTCAATTATGAACACACTGAAAATATCAATTGACCTCTAAAAATCAGAGACACTATCAATGAACTACATAAAATTAGAAATCTTTGAAAAAAAATCATCAAAGAAAGGGCTTTTTTACACTTTTCTTGTTTATGTGAGACTAATATAAAACAATGTTGAGAACAACATTTTTGTTTGTATATATGGCACAAAAATGCTGTAGAATATACTGTAATAAAATTTAAAAAAAAGTTATAAAAAATATTTTTAAAAATCACATATCAATTCTAAGTAACACTATGAACACACATTCAAAATGATAAGACTAGATTAACATTTCTTGCATGTACAGTAAAAGATATCATAAAAGATATTAACCAATAAATATTACAATAATATTATTTCCGTGCAATATACAAAACAATTAAAAGAGACATACAAAACAATTATAATATCAGGTTTTTACCTGTGATTTTATTACAATATTTATAAGATATGAATATATTAATAAAGAAATGGCATTGTATATCAAAGTGTGTGCATTGTATGCACTGTATAAAAAGGAAACAGCCCTATTTGCAAGTGCTGGGTTAAGCCAGACTTCTCTACTGTATCGCTTTCCATCGGTGGACCTACATAACAAAATATACAATGAATATTTAAGGATATGGTTCCAAAAGATTAGCTGTGAAAATATATTTTTTTACATATATACAATAACAAGAGCTGTCAGTAGGACAGCAAAGCTCGACTATTCTTAGTGCTTGATATTAAAAAAAATGCTTGATACAGTTACCTCCTCCTGTTTACAGGTTGGGGTCATGATGGTGAACAAGTGTGCAAAGTTTCAAAGCCATATGTCAATGGACTTTGAAAATATTTGAACTATTACAAAAACTTTAACGTAAATTCTAAGTCGAAAAAGGGGCATAATTTTGTCAAAATGATTGATAGAGTTACCTCCTCCTGTCTACAGGTTGGGGTTATGATGGTGAACAAGTGTGCAAAATTTCAAAGCCATATGTCAATGGACTTTGAAAATATTTGAACTATTACAAAAACTTTAACGTAAATTCTAAGTAAAAAAAGGGGCATAATTCTGTCAAATGCTTGATAGAGTTACCTCCTCCTGTCTACAGGTTGGGGTCATGATGGTGAACAAGTGTGCAAAGTTTCAAAGCCATATGTCAATGGACTTTGAAAATATTTGAACTATTACAAAAACTTTAACGTAAATTCTAAGTCGAAAAAGGGGCATAATTCTGTTAAAATGCTTGATAGAGTTACCTCCTCCTGTCTACAGGTTGGGGTCATGATGGTGAACAAGTGTGCAAAGTTTCAAAGCCATATGTCAATGGACTTTGAAAATATTTGAACTATTACAAAAACTTTAACATAAGTGGTTACGCCGACGCAGACGCCGACACTGACGCCGATGCCGACGCTCGGGTGACTACAATAGCTCTACTTATTCTTATCGAATAGCTCGTAGCTCTACTTATTCTTATCGAATAGTCGAGCTAAAAATGATCAATACATTGACGAGCAGATGGAAATTTAAGCTGAAATGACATACTACTTTCAGAGATGGTTAATGCGCCTCTGTGAAATAATTCTGCAATATTTATTCCACTAGCCTATGTAAGTAACACGAAATGCAACGTTTATCTCAAAGATATTCAATTTTATTCAGCCTCTTTATATTCAGTGTGTTGTTTAGGGAATATATATTCATTTTGAAAGCATTGTTGTAGAATAATGCATGTTTCAAGTTCAAGTGCGTTGGAATATAATCACAAAAGCCAATAGGCCTGTGGGAGTAATGACATAGCATTTGAATGATTATTATTTAAAATTTAAGCCATGCATTATAATAGTTCAATGCAATATTTTTTTTATTAATTTTCATTCTGACATGCTTAAAACAAGAGCTGTCGGTAGGACAGCAACGCTCGACTATTCTTAGTGCTTGATAGTAAAAAAAATGCTTGATAGAGTTACCTCCTCCTGTTTACAGGTTGGGGTCATGATGGTGAACAAGTGTGCAAAGTTTCAAAGCCATATGTCAATGGACTTTGAAAATATTTGAACTATTACAAAAACTTTAACGTAAATTCTAAGTCGAAAAAGGGGCATAATTCTGTCAAAATGCTTGATAGAGTTACCTCCTCCTGTTTACAGGTTGGGGTCATGATAGTGAACAAGTGTGCAAAGTTTCAAAGCCATATGTCAATGGACTTTGAAAATATTTGAACTATTACAAAAACTTTAACGTAAATTCTAAGTTGAAAAAGGGACATAATTCTGTCAAAATGCTTGAAAGAGTTACCTCCTCCTGTCTACAGGTTGGGGTCATGATGGTGAACAAGTGTGCAAAGTTTCAAAGCCATATGTCTATGGACTTTGAAAATATTTGAACTATTACAAAAACTTTAACATAAGTGGTTACGCCGACGCCGACGCTCGGGTGACTGCAATAGCTCTACTTATTCTTATCGAATAGTCGAGCTAAAAAAGGGAATATATTTTATTCAGTACCAAAGTAAATGTGTTATTCATTTGAAACACTGCAATCTTATTGGACTAAAAATAATTTCAAACACTAACCTTTAAGCAACATGAGATGCAGCTTTTTTATCTCAAATATACTCAATTTTATTCAGCCTGATTATAAATAGTGATTTATAATAGATATCAATTTTGAGCTTGTTATTTAGAAAATATATATCAATTTTAATGCATTGTTGTAGAAATTCAAGTTCAAACACGTATTCCTAAACATAATCACAAAAGCCTCTGTGAGTAATTCAAAAGCATTTTAAAGATAAACCATGAATAATTATACTGTAATGCAAGAAAAATTAATATTAATTTTCATTCTAACGTGCTAATAAAAAAGAGAATTGGTAAAAGTTTGTTGAACTGCACTGAACTAAAAGTCATCTTACTGATGTCATTTGGTTTATTGACGTCATATCTGACATCATATATTAATATAATATTCCTTTTTATGCTGTGCATATATCATGTTATAATGTAGTTAAGTGCCCTATCTTTTTGATAGGGGAATAGTTTGATGCATATTAGAATGTAAAATAATCATAATGTGCAGGAATATATAATCAAGAAGGCTGATGATTTCAAAGCATTTGACCGATAACAATGCATAATCATACTACAACCCACAAATTTTATATATCAGTTTCAATTCTAACAAGCTTATTAAAAGGGAATAGGTTATAATATGTGAAACCAAATTCTGTGAAGTCATTTAGTTTTTTTATTGACATCATATCTGATGTCATATGATGTGTATGCATTCTTTTTTAAGTGGTGAATATGCAGTGTTTTTATACTGCATTCGACAATCCTATCTGTTTTATAGGGGAATAATATGAAGTGTGTTAGAATACAGTGTTTAGCACTATCAAGACATTAAAATGACTAATTCTATCATGACTAATGTTACCTGGATAATGATAAAAAAAATATTGCACTGTATATAACAAACCTTGTTCTAAGTCTAATTGGATATTCAACCAGCATTCCATGTGATACAAGTTTCCAGGTATTAGTATCCGTTGAGAAATATTCCACATCTAAACCAGGGAACTCTGTATTAAAACTAGCTTTTCCAGATATTACACTGAAATTGAAAAATTTAAATACTAAAGTGACTGCATTTTGTATAAGCTAAAAATTATAACTGTGTCAAATTTATTGGTAACAATTTTTATTCTTGTAATTCTTTATACCTTATAATAAAGTAATAATGCAAATTATTTCAATCACTATCTAGTCTACTTCCTTAAATTAATCAGTACTGCCGGATTAGCTCGTAGGGTTGACAGGCAAACACTAAACCATAAGGCCATCCCTCCCTTTCTGAGACTAATTTTCTTAGTGATATTAGGTAAGAGTAAACAATGTTGTAATGGCAACTGGAACTAGAAAAGAATCAGGAAAATTATCAATCAAATAACAGGTGCTTATAAAAATTACACAACAAAAGACAGTCTGAAGGAATTCCAAAAGGTTGGGATTACAAATCAAATGTTCCCTACCTTCACCCCATTCCCCATCCCACTCTTGTTTTATGTTTATGTTTAATTGTGTTTTATGTCACAGGTCATATGGCAACAGTACAGGTCATATGGCGACGTTCCAGCTTTACTGGTGGAGGAATACCTCAGGTGCCCTTCGGGGAATTATTTCAGGCACGAACAGGCACTGTAGAACCACCGACGTTCTGTAAGCTAGCTGGATAGCTTCCTCACATGAAAGAATCCAAAGCAAGTGGTTTAAAGTCAATGACTTTAACAACTCGGCCACGAACAACGCCGCTCCCCACTCATGTGCTAAGCAGTGAACAACCAAATTCTGAATAAAGTGAAGGACACCTTTAACTCTCTAAGTGTGATTCAGTCTTTTTTTTATTTTTGCCATTTTTTATATATTTTTTTTATTATTTTATATAAGCAAACACAAATGAAAAACAAAAATCATTTTATAATCCAAGAAATGGATTATACATTCTCCATAGTACAGATTACAGTACATAAGCTCTATCTCTATCTTATGTCATATCAAACTAGACAATGTTATATTTTTTGTAATGTAACATCAAAGTTAGAAGACTTCAGGCATTATTCACATTTGTCTTGGTTTTCCATTAATTCCTGTCAGACTAAAAGGTATTTATTTCCACATCAAATTTTATAGAATTTTATCTGTATTTTATGTTTAATGTGTATATCAGCGTGTCTCAAAAAGGAAATTATGTTTATACAACAGATTACCAAGAGATCAAATTTCCTGAGGATAACTAATGTTTCAACTTTGCTCTACAGTATTTAAAACTAAGATTCAAGTACATATACTTTAATAGTGATTGGATACAGATTTTAAGAATAAACAGACAGAGGGACTGCCAAGCAATTGGCATACGTTTAGACACATGGACTACAATGACAATATAAACAGCATCTCCATATTGCTATCTAACCTTACTTCAAGTATCTGATACACTTAATGTAATCACAGTATTGAAAGATTACCATTTAAAATAAAATATGTGGTTATGGTATTTTTGCAATATCTTAAGTCTATTTGCATCAGAAGATAAAATAGTGTGCATAATCTACATACTGTCATCCATCCATATATTAAGTTTTTGAAAATGTTTTCAGTACTTTTAATGTTATCACAGGCTCCAGTACATGTGGACAGGTGAACAGACAGAAGGCAAACCTAAGGTGTCCACAGATTTAACTTGTTCTCCAAAGTATGATTTTTTTATACATTCATGTTTCAAGTTTCATTAAACAATATGTTTTAAGTTCTAAATGGGTCCAAATATAATGTGTTTTTTTTGCATTATCTGAAGTGTTTTTGTTGTCATAACAATCAGATTTTTCAACATAGGAAGACAAAAAATGGTGTATGCCATGTATTCATATTTGAAGTTTAACAAGGCAGCCTGAAGGACAGCTAAATCCCCTTCCAATGTGTACTTCTTGACCTTTAACAAAACATGAAACATGACCTTGATGTTGTGTTTAAATCAGTCTATAAATACACAATTATAGCAATTTTAGCAAATTTGACACACTGACAATTGTATGGTGAGTTTTTGTTTGACCAACCAAATCTGTCCATAAATTAAGAGAAAAGTTGATTTAAGAAATAAATTAATGATTTTACAATAGAGGTGAAGGTCAACTAAAGGTCAAGGTCAAGTTTGATTTGACAAAATTTAAACAATCTTGGTCAAGGTCATTTACTGGTCAATGTATGCACACGTATAAATTATGATAATTACACCCGTCAAGTTTCATTAAAACTTTTAAGCAGTTTAAAAGAAGCACAAACAGACAGTCAAACATTAAGGACAGAATGTACCCCCATACAGCTTACTTTGTTGTTGTTTTTTTTTGGGGGGGGTATAAAAAACATGCTTAATTTTCATACTGCCATTTATTCATATTTTAAGCTTCATAAAAATGTTTTGGTTACTTTTAGAGTTTTCACTGGATCAGGTTTGTATGGACAGAGGGACAGACCTGCAATATAAATGAAATAAGGGGCCATTTCTTTTGTTGATTTCTTTTGTTTAATAGAAGGCTACTGACTCCTAATTCTATTGTTATGAAATGAATTCCATTGTTCTCTTGTTCTTTTTCCAGTTAAATGGTCCCCATTTTATTTTAGTTAGTGCAGACTGACTTACAGATAGATGGATGCCCAGACAGAAAGATAGATGGACAGACTGATTGAGGGCAAACCTAAAGTAGGGGGACTTATAACTATAAAGTCCTTGAAAACTTTATCTTACAGGAAATGTACTTACATGGCACCAGGGGGAGGAACTCTATATCTAACATCCTTTCTATCAAGTCTAGGTAACTCATGATAACCAATACATTCTGAGAATGCTTGCCATTCCTTTGCTTTCATTTTTTCTGCTGCATTTCCCTTCAAATCTTCAAATGATGACTTATGCCAACCCCTCTCTGCTACTGACAGAAGTCTCGGAAACAGCATAAATTCAGCTTGTTCATCAGTTCGGACAGTTTCTGTCCACAACTCTGCTTGTATTCCTGTAATAGCAATAGTATGGTACACTTGTTATTTGTATTTCAATAAAATAAAGCAGAGTATCAAAGGTGTTTGGGTAACACAAAATATTACAATCAGATAGCATTCTGAACTTAAAAGTTAAACAATTTCAATTCAATCAAAGCTGCAGTTCCACAGACAACTGCATATTTCTAATATTAGGACCGCTAGTATCTGTCTTAGCAAAACAATTTAGCATGGTATAGCTTTGGAAAAAAACACATGTACTTCAAAGTTAATTCCATTAGTCATAAACTTAAACTTAAAGCAAATAAACACAGAAATAACATACCCATGACGTTTTCTGGTTTAATGAGTTCATAGCATTCTTTTTTGTTTGTAATTTGTTCGGGACACTCCAAATGGTTATCGTTAAACATAATAGATGGTGTAAATCCCCAGGCATCTCTTGTAGAGATTTTCCTAGTTGCCCAGTACAACCCTCTCTCCTCTGGGTCGGGCTCATATGGGTGATCAAAATACAGATATGTACCATACGCTAATATAACCTGGAAGTAACAAGAATTTTTTATGATACAGCTGGGTATTAAGTGATATCAACACTGAGTAAGATCCAGGGTTTTCATTTTATCTGAGGCAGCAGATGTGCCAATGAAAACAACCAATTTGGCTAAGGGTGTTATTTTTATTCACAAAATGAAAATACAACCGACTGTGACCGCATTTCAACCAATGAAATTGATCGCCAATCTGTAAATAATGAAAACCGTAAGATCATATGGTAATTATCTAGCTTCTATAGCTTTTGTAAGCTTGCTAACTATAGATACTCATGAACTCAGCAAATGTTGGTTACTCCTATCTAACCCCAGGGTACAAAAAATTATTAAATTACATGTACAACTTGATAAATATATCAATAATAAGACTAATGACTTACTAAATGTATTGTGAATGGTAGTGCATTGTGAAGCAACAACAGTAAAAAGTTTGTTTGCGCCCGAGATAAGATGGGAAAAGCATCATTTGCCGAGTTTCAGATGACATCTATACATTCAGACATATGTAATAATTTAAAATACCTAACATGACTTTTACCTATGGCAATGAGGGACAAGTGCTTTGATCTAATCAACTATAGTGACAATACTTGTAAAATGTTGTAGCAATTAGTTCTACTAAATTGCATGTTTCTGTTTGCAAACAATCACTGTGGTGTAAGATTTAAGTAGAGTTAATTGATAAAAAGGTAAATGAGGTTCATACATATCAATTATATATCATTAAATATGTATCAGACTTTCTGTAATCTTTGGTGAAATATTCTAATAATATACATAATACTGAAGGAGATTAATCTTATTTTAATACCTTATAGCCTTTATTTGCAAACAGTTTAGCTCTGTGTGGGGTTCGTGACTCTGAAGGTCTCTTCCATACATACACATATATATCTCTGAAAGTAGAGTATAATTATATATTGGTTTCACTGGTAATACCCGTGAAACAAACATGAAATGAGCCGCATCACAACAAAACCAACATAGTGGGTCTGCGACCAGCATGAATCCAGACCAGCCTGCGCATCCGCGCAGTCTGATCAGGATCCATGCTGTTCGCTATCAGTTTCTCTACTTGTAAAAGAGTTGGTAAGCGAGCAGCATGGATCCTGATCAGACTGTGCGGATGCGCAGGCTGGTCTGGATCCATGCTGGTCGCAAACGCACTATGTTGGTTTTGTCGTGACGCGGCTCAAATATAGCAAGTAAATTAACTGAGCAATGTTAAACAAAATAGCCTTTATAGTAAAGGACATCCAAAACTGATGACCAAATATAATGATATTAAACTATTATTATGACATTATGTAATGTCATTTAGTTATTTCTTTAAAGTAAGTTAATATAACATTCAATTAATCATTTTAATGATTCATGTAAAATGAAATATGGAAATTTATGTTCAAATTTAAATAATCAAAATTAATGAATCCAATTAGACAAAGAATAAATGAAATGGTGATACCCATGATTTATTATTATAAATTTAAAGGTCTATTTATCAAATTACTTTATAAAGATCCTGAAACATTACAGTTCAACTATACTATTTTAAACATGTACATACATTTTGAAAGAGATCTTTTTAATTCAAAATGTAGTAAAATGGTGGATCTTTAAGATATAAAAGGGAGGTAATTCTGTACACAGATATTTTACTTTACAAATTGCTTGTCCTAAGATAACAAAGGGTCCTAACAACACACTTGTGGATTATGATTGCATTGAAGACTCACCTTGTTCTCATAAATATATAAGAGGCAGATAACTCAAGATGTTTTCTTCAATTTGTTTCTATCATGATTCTCTTTAAAGTGACGTTAGCTCATTTTTACTGTTTGTGTTCAATTTGAAATATATTCAAAAGGTGGACAATTTAAATAGTGATTGACTAATATGTGACCATTAGAAATGTTAAGGATGAAATATAAAAACTGCCATAAATATAAGACTGTCCCACTCTTTTTATCAACTGAGCTTAACTGTGGGTTCGAATCCACATATAGACTTTGATTCTTTCATGTGAGGAAGCTATCTAGCTAGCTTACGGAACATCAGCGGTTCTACTCAAGTGCCCGTTCATACCTGAATTAATGCATGGAAGGGCACCTGGGGTCTTCCTCCACCAGTAAAGCTTGAAACATCGCCATACGACCTACACTGTGGCGGTGTAAAACTCAATCAAAACAAATACTTTCCAGTATACACAATATTGTTATTTTCAAAAACTAAGCAACATAATCAAAACTTACTTGTTTTTAAATGCATCACGTGGGAAAGGTAATCCTACGTTTTCAATGTCATGTGATATCATGCCATCTTCCCAAGCCCCAACAGACATAGATTCTTCCGAGGCAATACGTGTCAGATTGTTGATGAAATATTTCATTAAATCATACTGACCCATGTTTTCTGAAAATGAAAAGATTCTATATAGAGGTAGGGTTTTAAGGTTAAATATACATCAATAATTATATTCATATGGTTACTAAAACTCTGTTACTAAAGTGTGGAATATGCAAGACATTATAGACAACAATATTTACAAATTGTATGGTAAATATTCGACAATAAGTTATAAAAGACATTTCCATAATGATATGAAATTATATAATCTACCTAAATTAAAGTGAGGAGTTGTAAAACACTTATAATTTTGTATATATTTTTAACTGTTCTCGATAATCTAAGGGCAATTACTGAGAAAAATTGTTTGCCTTATAAAGCTTATAGTTGTCTCCCTTTATCAAAATAAGGAGTTATTTTTATATTCAGAGACATAGATCTCTGTTATATTTCAAATTGTATTTACATGATACATGATACAAACAAAATACAACCTAGGGGTCTTAGCATATAATTTTATCAACATTATTTCCTTGCTCTAGTAACACAGTATCTAGGGATAGCATAACATGAAAACAATTTAAATCAATACTCATGGACTAATTTAGTAAACTACCTGTTGAGAATTTTCATCTGCAAAGATACTTTGTTATTTATATACATGTATAAATATGATCAATATCTGACCTCCTGTTGGCTTTTTGAGTTTCCTGCATTCAGGAGAACCATCCCATGCTCCCTGAGCGACCTCATCACCCCCGAAGTGGTAAAACTTTAGAGGCTGTATATCTTGATGCATCTTCTTTACTTCCATAATGATCTTCTTGACAAAATCATACGTGGAATCCATGCACGGGTTCATGACATCATCAGTGAAATGTTGACCTGATTTAAAGTAAGATACATCTTCACTGTCTATAATGGTATACAGGTTTGCTTTCATATCTTTACGTATCAATCGTTGTGATTTGGAATGTATAGACTTTATAGCTGCCCTACTGTGTCCAGGCATATCAAATTCGGGTATAACTTCTATATGACGTTCTTTTGCATTAAGAAGAATTTCTCTGTAGTCCCCGACACTAAAATATCCAGATCCCGATGTATTCGAGTATGGCCCTGATCCAAGCATAGGTAAAATACACTGCTCTTCTTTGAGATCATGACAACGTGAAGATCCTACCTTTAAAAATATGTAAACAAACCAAAAGTTTAGTTATATGTATATTATATTCAATACATCATTCATACAATAAAGGATACAATTTATGCACAAATTTTTACAATATATATTATTTAACTATATTATGTAAAAAATTGTAAAAGTTATCAAGCAGTTATCTTGATATACATTGTATCAGTAATATAATTTTGTAATAAATACGCACAAAGGCTTAGCATACCAAACATATATTATTTATTTGTTCACCTGGTCACACATGCCCTTAAAAAGATGTAACTATTACAGGTTTATCATTATGACCAAGGTCAATTATATGCAAAATATGGTGAGTTTATATTTTTGTGAAAGTATATGGCTGTAAATGGAGGACACTCCATTCCCATGAATAAGCCAAGAGAAGTTTTTTTAGGAGCAGTGGTCCAATTGTACTTGTGGATGATCAAGAGATAAAGAGTGTAAGTCACATCAATAACATTGTCTATTTCCTCGAATCAAACATCTCCCTTAATTGATTCACACCACACAGTTGTTAACAAGTTTGTATGATTGAGAGATGAAATTCTGCCACTGAAAGCCAGTTGCATTAGAAATAGAATGAATGACTACACAGGGAGAGATATACAATGGATATTAGTAGACCGATGTCTGGGAAATAACTATGAAGTCTGACATCATGCTAACCATATGGAACTTTGACATAAACAGATTCTTCTGTAACGTTACTTTTCATTCTTTTTTGATGTTAATAAAAATCAAAACCTAAAGTAAAAGTTTGATCAATAGTGAAAGATTGTCATGTAATGATGATGGACCAAAACTAATTGGTTAAGAAGACATGTCATCTTATAACTAGACATTTATTATAAGATTACCTGTGTTAATTCTGGTATTCCAGGTATTTCAAGTCTCCAGCCTTCATCATCTGACAAATGTAGATGTAGTTTATTCATCTTGTACATTGACATTATATTAATGATCTTTAAAATTTCTTCAACTTTTATAAAGTTACGAGATACATCTGAAAATAATGTCAAAAAAAATCCATGAAAAGCAATTTTTTTGCATACAAGTTATTCATATGAATAACATAAAATGAGTTAAAATTTTCAAAAATAGCTATTACTCTTTAAGTAACAAGGCTCTTGCTAGAAATATGACAAAATACTCAGACTAACGTAATCATGCATGAAACATGTTGTATTGTAAATATTTCTATATTTCTTATTCTTTTAAAGTACATTTTTCTGAAGTATTTTTAAAAGCCTTTTTCTTTGTTTAGAGGTATGTAGCTTTAAATGTCACACAATTTATTTTTCATTTGAATATTTTCTTAAGGCACCATATCACATGTTATTGTATAGGCCAAATCATGCATATTTCATTAGTTATGAAGATATTTTACAGGCTAATGAAAATGGTTGTTTACATATATATCCAGAGCTGCTAGACAATGGTTATATTGAAAACAACAATACAGTCATGGTTATATAACCTTACCTAAACCTTTATAACAAACTTATAATACAGAAAATTTAACTTCCTTTATTTATTACTTCATAAATTGCCAGCAGTGGTGTACATAGTCTATCTAATATCGTTTGAATAATTCTCTTGTCTATACAGATATTTATATATCTAACCTACCTATATGCAGACCTCTATAAGAGAATCTTGGTGCATCTTTGATAGTAAACTCTGGTAACATTATAGGAATACCAACACTTGTACGAGCTTCCGGTGTAAAGAAAATACTACTCAAAGTTTGAAATGCATAAAACAAAGCTTCATTTGTTGCTACGGTAACAATAATACATTCTCTAGATGAAAAAGCTTCAATCATGTAACCATCCTTGTGTTCTTTAGATACTCCATCCATGTCCACTATAACAGGACCTTCCCTTATCTCTATATACTTCCTCATTGGTTTAGACTTTACAATTTTCATTGACAGCTCATCTGAAATAAAGAACAAGATTGATGGTAAATTTATAAATATAAAAATAATCCCAATCTTCAGTCAAGCATTATCACACCATAATTGACTTTAGAATTACTTTTCTCAACTGAAGTATTACCATATCTTAATTGATGCATTACAATATCTTAATTAAAGCATTATTGAACCATAATGATATCTTTATTGAACCTTTACCATATCTTGACTGAAACATTATCATATCTTATTTGAACCATGACAATACATGTATTGTAATTGAAGCATTACTATATCTTTAATTGAAACATTACTATATCTTAAATGAACAATTACAATATTTTAACTGAAGCATCACCATATCTTAATTGAAGCATAATCACATCTTAACTGAAGCATTATCATATCTTAACTGAAGCATTTCATATTTAAACTGAAACATTATCATATCTTAATTGAAGCATAACTATACCATCCTTGAAGTGCAATTTGTACTGCACTATCTCAATTGATTTTAGAGCTACCATTATATTCAATGAAGCAATATTGTGTCTTAATTGAAGCATACTGGTATTTTTACTAAAGCACTACCATATCTTAATTTAAACATTACCATGTCTCCCTTGAGTAACAGTTATAATACCTTTACTGACGCATTACCATATCTAGAATTAATGATGGGCCTCATTTGTCCAGTTTAACATATAATAATCCATCTTGTGTTTGATAAAAATATTATGTCAATGAAATGTTTAAGGTAGACCATGGGTAATGCATTACCTCCACTTTGAAGAGTATTCAAAAAGACTAAAATCACTTGTCAACTACAATGAAATTGAGGGGCGTGGGTTCAAACCCCAGAAGGGGCAACTTTTTTTTTCTTTCTTTTTTTTCTTTTTCACATTTTTTATGTATCTCTCAGATCCCTTATGGAAGAAAAAAGTGTTTCATTTGAATTATATAATTATTGTAGGTATTTATTTGCTGAATAATGCCAAATTTTATAGCAAATATGATACCAGATATTTTCAAAGTTTAATAAAATAAAAACTACACGGTAAAAGTATTTTATATTTCGCATGATCAACCAATATACATTTAAGAAAATTTAGGCAAACTTTGAAAACAGTCCCTCATTTTGGTAAATTTTAGGGATATTTTGAATAAGGCTTTTATAAAGGGAAATGGTCAAATAAGTGTTTAAAGTGGATGGGGTAGGGCAACATTTTTATACATATGAAAAACATTTTGTTTAGAAACAATCATTTTGCTTGTGTAATTTGTTACCTGAATGTCATTATTTGTTTCTTTACAAAGAGCAACAGGAAAACATTTTTCATAATGATGATATTGTAGATTATTTAAAGTTTCCTCATTTCTGAAAAAAGCCCTTCTAATAGCAAAGTTTTAGTTCAGAAATATATCCATAACTCATAAACCACACGGTAAATTTCATTCAAATTTTGCATACAGGTGACATTTAAGGTATATAACTGTCATATGTTGTCAATTTTACAGTTCCTTAAAGTGCCCATTACCCATGGTCTACCTTAAAATTAATTTTAAAATTTTCAAGTTTTCTTTATAAACTAATAATTATGTTCCTTACTTAGAATCAGACATGCCTACCTGAAAAATGTTTAATCTCCTGTAAAAATGGATCAGACTTAATAATAACCCATTGCTTTGTATTAAATTCCATTTCTACTTTCTCTTTCACTTGAACAAATAATGGTGTTGGAATGATTTTAAATCTTGTATCTGATTCTTTTTTGTCCATTTTAAACATCTGGTATCTTTGTTGTGGAGTTAATGGATGTGACTTATCATCAATTCTACGCTGGTATTGTTTTTTGTCTGTAAAATCTTTTACATAATTCAGAGATTCATCATCTGTGTTAGCGATGATTTTTGGCATAGACAAACTGCTGGTGACGTACCATCTTGGCATAGAATCAGAACGAGTTATCTGGAATGCTTGCCCCTTAAATCTACATGTTACCATTTCGGACGGTTTGAGATCAACGAAAACGTTCCCGTCAGGTTCAAATCTGTACAAGCTGCCACCAACATGAAATAATTTCAAACCACATGACTTAATATGATATCCTAATTGATAAGGATAGTTATCTATCTCCATAAGTCTCATGAAATAACCGTAAAGATGCCAGCGTTTTGCCTTTACAGTTTGTACACCTGTGTTAGTCAATGTTACGCTACATAGGAAATATCCCCTTCCACCCATTAACTCCCCACTGATGAAATTATCCTCCACGGCAAAACTAACATTAACAAATCTTGAAAAATAGTCTATATCTTCTTGTGTTGGTTCTGGAAGTTGTTCCTCTGAAAGAAAACAAAAAATAAATCTGATCAATATTTTGTTTGTTAATTTTTGTTCTGGTTTTTATGTTTGCTATAAAAAAATATTTTTGAAACTGTACGAATAATCAGCAGCTGACTGTGAGAAATCAGTCATTTTCTTTACAGCATAGCAAGTTCCCACAATCAAATATGGGTCTTTCTTGCTAAGTAATGAAAGTGGCTCATTTCAAATCACCTGACCTTCAATTCTGTAGGTTCAAATCCCACCTAGGATATTAAATTCTTTTATGTGAGGCAGCAATCAACCTAGCTAGTAGAAAGTTTGTTTGGTATAAAGACGTGCCAGTTTTACTAAACAAGACCTCAGTTGTATTATTTTGGCCACATGTAGGCCTCTGAATAGGGGAGATGGGCTGTAGTGGTTAAGCTGTATGCCTTTAAACTCAAGGATAGTTGGTTGAGCCATGGAGCTAAATATATATTGTATATATATATATATATCTGTAGTTGAGCCCTATAGGGGGTTCACAACCATGTTTCTTCCTATATCATCAGTATTTAAATAAGTGGTTCAAATAAATTTTAAGAATTGAAGTAAAATATATGACATCTACAAAAAAAGCTGAAACTTTAATATATATGACCTTTAAAGTGTCATTGTAACTTACTAAAAAGTAAACAGACTTGTGCGATATGAAGCGGCAATATTTTTGTACTCATATCTTAAAAATACATTTAGATGGGTCAGAGTCGATGATTTCAAATCCAGTTACCTCTCTGGCGTGGGTTTGATCCCCGGGAGATGCTGTGGTAGTTTAGCACAGAGGAAGGTAGTCTAGTACTGGTGTAACTCTCCAGGAACGATGGTTGGGAAACTACCTGCCTATATAACTGAAATACTGTTGGGAAAAGGCTTAAAATGAAACAAACTAACAAACAAAAAATTAAAAGTATAGATAAGTGACACTTACCTTTAAATATTGAAAAGATATATTTTGAACCAGTGTTTGTCGCATCAAATGAACTGAAAACAAGATAAAGCATACAAAAAGTTATACATATAAATCAGTAACACAGTAAGCCTCCTAAAACAATTGCAGTTACAAGGGAGAAAATTTTATCAAAAGTCAACTACAACTTCAACTTAATACATACAATAAAATATGAAACAGTATCAGAATCTATTTTGTCATTCAGAGACTTTAACACATTCATTGATGGAGATAAAAATATCATTACTGTACTAAGATTGATTTCAAAACCTAACAATTGACCTGCATAATTGCACAATTAACATGTACAACTCTACATAAGCTTAAGTATACAAATGATGGAACTGCTGAATAGTGATGAATAATATACATTGAAAACAAGAGCTGTTGGTAGGACAGCATGCTCAACTATTCTTGGTGCTTGATAGTAAAACAAGACCCTGGATAATGTATGAGCAACTTGACAACATGGGGGAGGAACTGTTACATGGAGGATGGAGTTCTTATGATAACTTGTCAGGAGTTCTTCTGATAACTGTCACTGAATTCCTGGACAATGTTACAGATTTCGTCAGAAAACTTTTGTATACACTGAGAGCCACTGGTCAAAAATTATAATTTCTAGGTTCACAAAGAGAAATAACTCTGTAAAGACTAATGCTTGAGTTATGAGTCTTTAAATCTGTGACCTACCTTAATGATTGTCAAGACAAAGTTTTAAGTGATGACCTTGAATAGTTTTATAATAAATGAAATTACCAGCAAAACTTTAACCAAAAGCTATGCAACAGCAAATCATATAACTATAATGTAGAATAATATAGCTCCACTTTTTCTAAACACTTAATTACCATGCTGTTTTATTATAAACATCTTAACTTGGCAATCTTTCAATCCGGACAAAACCATTCATCATTTTTAGAAAAAATATGTACTGAATGAAAAGCTTACACTGCAGATTCATGCTTAATTTTACGAACATTTTTACAATGTACTAAAAGTAAAATATTGCCAAGTGAACAAAGAAGTAATTTACACTTTGCACACAGCATTTAAATCTATGGAAATTAAACTAAAATAGGTTAGAATATGCAGAAATATCCATAACTGCATTAGTCAGGCAGTAGAAATATCATTATAAATACTTCAAAATCATACATTAATTACATAAAGCATGTTAATTATTTCTTGAATAGTGAATATATTTTACTTTTCTTAAAACCTTGGTACATTTTTCTCAATGTTGATTTTCTTGAAGGCTCATCTGAAGGCATGTACTTGTACAAGGGACAGCACTGTTAAAGTATATAATTATAGTAAACATTAATGAAAAGTATACATACCTTTTATACAGGAGTAGAAGACATGCAGATGTAAGTAATAACAATATGTGAACCTTGCTTCTTGATACACGGTAACACAACTGGTTCATGATACATCTTCTACTGACTACCATCTTTATCTTGTATCAAACTGTATAACATGACAAAGAGAGCAGTAACACTGCGTTTGATCATCAATATTAACATAAAATATAAACAACATTCTAACACTATCAGAAATTTTCCTATATAGACAAAGAAGGCCCGAAGCGTGCATTATTCTACAACAATGCACTCGCCGCTCTTATTATCTCCCTGTATATTTTCACATTGAGGGCGCCATTTTGCTTAAAAATCTGATAAATAAAAACAATTTTTTGTCGAATTTTGTTGTAAAAACTATCTAGAATGATAGAAAATGGTCTAACTAAGAAAATTAATCCGAACACCAATATCTTTAATTCAGTCGTTAACGCTGTACAGGCGTTTAAAGTGTTGTTTACGTGACGTCACAATGTAGCGCCAAACAGCACGTGCAAAACAATCAAATCAAGTACGTTATTTTAATATCGCAGACGAATTAGGTTTAACATTTATTTCGTTTTTAATAATTTGTATTTCGCTTGAAAAATTATAGAGTGAAATAAAATGAACAAACAAAGTTTTATCAACGTTTTCAAAATTCGTTATTCTCAAAATGTTTCTACACACAGTAGATTTAACGACAGTTTTTTTTCAACCCACTGGAACAGCCTATAAAGAACGTTTCTATTGGAAACTCGGAGGCGAAAACAAATTTAACCACCAGACATAAAGTCCAACTTTATAATAATAATTATACTATTTCTTGACGTGTTAGAATGGAAATAGATATAAATTCTTCGTGCATTATTGTATAATAATGCACGTTTTTCGTTCAAATGCTTTGTAATTAATCACTCAGGCCTATCGGCCTTCGTGATTATATTACTACGCATTTGAACTCAAACCGTGCATTATTCTACAACAATGCACTCAGAATTGATATCTATTTCCTAAATATAAATCAAAACTCATCATCAGAAAATACACAATTCTACATTTACTTTCATTCATTTATAAATTTTAGAAATGGAATAATTGTAAATACATACAAATATAGCATCATATAAACTTCTAATTCAGAATAGGTGTGAAGCTATAAAATTAATTATCCCAATAATTGAAGTTTAATTTAAATATTAAGTCCATACACAGTTGCCATTTAAATGTTCAAATTATGATCACTACAATATATTTAGAATTTGAATTTTTAATGAAGTCCCCTTGCCTATCCGCCTTCAATGCTAACAAATCTAAAATACAAACACAATATTGGTAACATACATGGTCTATATAAAGAATTAAAGTGTGACACTGTTTATACAACCATTAATATAAAGTTCACAAAGAAAACGAAGGGTAATAGCATTATTATTAATGGAAGAAAAAATAACAAGTTCACATTTGAAATGTGATATCAAGCATTCTAAAAGCAAAAATGTCCATTAAGTTTGCTTAATCACAAAGGGAAGATAAAATTGTATAAGAGTATGATCAGTATCTTGTATAAGGCTAAAGTTTAGTCTTTTATATTCTTATCATTGCTTGTATGTCCAGTGACCATAAATAACATTATTTTTATCTCTATAGTGTGAAACTTATCTTTAAATAAATTTGGTCTACACTGAAGGAGATGAGGTCATTCTTCAGCAAAGGGTTATATTTTGTGCAACCTTCATAGACTGAAAATAATTAATGCATTACATAAATTGCATTATATAAATCAAATGTTTTCATGTTTGTACCCAAACAGTACACATTTAAATCACTCTAAACAACTTACACTTAATACTTATTTCATTTTCAAACCCTTATTACAAGACATGTATTTCATTGATGTGACCTTCTAGAGACATAACGAGACATAACTTTCTATGTTATCAGCAATAAAAAAGAAAATTTACCCCGATACAAGTACAAAATAATCCCGTCAAAATGTGGGTTAAAAGAAACGGACATATTTTCTACTCACAATCAGCTGTTCTACTTACAACTAGTTAACAGGTGTGGTTACAGTTAAAGCTTCTTACTACATCTGAGAAGACAAAGGTGACCCCCTCTCCCCCACACAACTCCTGTATTGTTGCCCTCAAAAGGCATAATTCATATAACTTCTATGTATACCACACTATAAGGCAATATTATACCATGTAATATCACAGCAATTTAAGATTTCATTTTCTATCTATTGGCTACCTTAATGCTAATGCATTGGACAGAATCAATCTATAAACCTTTTACAAAAGACTACATGTACCTAAACATTCCTGTGAAGTTATGTCAAAGTTTACAGAGTAGTTTGTGAGATTCTGTTTTAAAGAAGTTATAAATAATGAAAAACACTGCAGGAAAAAGCTTGACAGATAACAGGCCATTCTGTTTTTGCTAAGTTGACCACAAATATTATCTCATTGCCCGAAGTCTCATGAATGAGTTAGAGAACGCTTCATAAAACAGAATATTAAAACTTGTGCAGAGTTCATAAGGGTAGAGGAAGGTGGTCACAGACATGCCATCTTATATTATTTTTATAAAATGTCATGAATTGTTTAGTATTTCTGTAACTACAACTTTAATCTGTAAAACTTTAATATATGTCATGAGGGTACCATCCCTGTATGCTAGCATAACACATCTGTATATAAGTCCCCATGAAAGTTCTATATGTCATCATAACTGACTAACATCATAAACCAGACAAAAATAATACACATCATTTAGTTTCAACAAGCAGTCTTCATAAAAGTATATAATTCCGGAATAACAATCTTTATAATACAAAATTTGATAGTTAATATCTGTTCTAGTATGATGTCTGGATCAACAGTTAATGAAGTTTTGTTTTGTGTTTTTTTAAATTTCATCATCTTATATCATTTCAAGAAACACGTGTAGTTAAGACATTAAACTTTTAAACTGTGCAGAAATTTTCCTGCTTACCCCTTTAGTAATTCTAACCCTTAATCCTATATGATTATTTTGTTGAAGAAAATTATTGGTGAAGGGAAATTACTGATGAAGGAAAATACTGATGAAGGAAAATACTGATGAAGGATGAAGGAAAATACTGGGAAGGGCTTAATCTAATGTTGTAAGAACTTGTTGCCCGACCCATTTGCATTTTGATATATACTCTTTATTTGTATAATATGTTTGTAAACATGTATTTAATGCAATAAAAAATATGTTTAAACATAAAGGAAAATACTGATGAAGGATGAAGGAAAATACTGATAAAGAAATTTACTGGTGAAAGGAAATAACTGGTGAAGGAAATAACTGGTGAAGGAAATTGCTGGTGAAGGAAATTGCTGGTGAAGGAAATTGCTGGTGAAGGAAATTGCTGGTGAAGGAAAACCTTTATGTAGTATCTCAGACAACAACTTGTTATCACCTACCGAGCTTGCTCCTAACATGTCCCTGTCAAAATGAGATCCCAAGTCAGCTATGGGCAAGTTATTCATTGAATCACTGACCTGAACGACTTGGCAACAGACACCCACTCTTGCTGAACGGGTACAACATGTATTTCATTATCCCACATCACAGACTTTACTTATTTCCATGACAAGATAGACATACCTGTAGCAAGATAAGCAATTCAGCTCATTTTGCAAATTGAAACTTTTTGAACAACCCTCCGAAGTTGTTGTTATTGTTGAAATGCTTCAGTGAACACAATTGTTTTACCAAGGCCAATATTGTACACCAAGACAAATATATTATTACATGAAGTGTGTAAAGACAGTGCTTAAAGCAACTCATAAACTATACATCAAAGGTAATAAAATAACTATAAGAGAGTACAATGTGTACACTGTAAGGTTAACAACACTTGATGAGATATCATATTACAGGTGACAAACATGTTAATATTGACAGTATTTTAAACCTTTGATAAGGCAATATTAAATTACAGTATGCCAGCTGTCAGTCATACACTGTTACAACAATTAAACAAGCCTTATGTTCATATAGATCTATATACATGTACTTGACAAGACCTGGATTCATATGAAAATATACACTACCAGGTAAAAGACTAGAAGAAATACAATATAGACAAGTATTGTAAAACTTCAATAAACTTAGCTGAACTGTTAAAAAGAAATAAAACCTTCAATTACCTGTCATAAACACACATATATATAAAAATATATTCAAAAAGTGAATGCTTCCACAATTACATTAAGTAAGATATACTTTCACTTCTATAACAGCAGACTAAATCTATGAACAGGAAGCCTAATAAACATGCACTCATGAATCTTTAATTTCCAGTATCATAAATCTAACACAAATTTAATGTACGCGACACATATACAGATGAACTTCACATGAGGTTATGTTATATGCTAACATATGGATGACATGATTATCATAATAAAGATGTCCTACATATATACATGCAATATAACAAAGATTACATTTGTTATAGTTAAACAATCTTAAATTCACACTGTATTGTTATCCTATAATTAAGTATATTCCTCATTTATGCTGTCAATTACTGTCTGATCTTACATTACCTGACTACTGATTATTCTATTTCATATTACAGCAAGTTACAATAAAAATATGTCATAAAGAATTACCTATAACCAGTGTTTAACTATATAAAATAATATCCATTCAAGGTTGTTCATTATGAAAGGTGGATACATCTCTACATACACTCAACCTTTAAAATGACAATATTGTGCTTGAGGGTCGTTCCAACAATAGTAAATTACTGTTTTTACAATGGATCAAATGTTAAACAGGAATTTATAGTGGCCAGGTTAAAAATGATTCATGCCTAAAGGAAGTTTTTTATATGAAGCACACAATAATATTATTTCAAAAGTTTTAGGTATGGATGTGGACTTTCAGTGCAAAAGCTTGATAAACATGCAACAATAAATTCATTACAAAAATGAATATATCAATAGAAATATATCTGAGCATTTTTCATTACTAAAAAAAGTACATAAAGGGAGATAATTATCTTATTATGGTGAATATTTGTGCAAACTCATTTCAGAATCATTTCATGAATAAAAAGTTGTGGACCAGGCACAAAACAGGTCCTATAATTATAAGACCATATTAAAAATGTGACCTTGACCTTGGATGTAGGGACCTAAGTGTTGGAAAATTACACATCATCTTATTATGTTGAAAATTTGTGCCAAGTTATTACAAAATCCCTTGAAGGGTGAATAAATTATTGACAGAACACAAAATATAGCCTCCATCTGACAATGTTGACCTTTGACACTCCTTCAGTGTTACCTAGCTTGCCCTCAGTGTTACCTAGCTTGCCCTCAGTGTTACCTAGCTTGCCCTCAGTATTACCTAGCTTGCCCTCAGTGTTACCTACATGTAGCTTGCCCTCAGTGTTACCTAGCTTGCCCTCAGTGTTACCTAGCTTGCCCTCAGTGTTACCTAGCTTGCACTCAGTGTTCAACCTAGCTTGCCCTTAGTGTTATCTGTACAATAATCTTAATGAGAAATTATTAGAGAGGAAATAAAGACTTTGGTTACTGGCAGCCTCTTTTGTAACATGTAATAGTATTGATCTTAAAAGTATTCTTGGTAAAATTATAGCTTATGTACAGTTATCTAACTAAACTTATGAAACACATGTATGTACATATATAAAATTATTTATATAAATAAAAGAACTTTAGAATACCTGTTAACAATTGGAAATGATTGTTTCATTCAGAGTCAGTATAGACATCTGTTACATATTTCACTATGACATTATGTATAAATTGTTTTACAATATTGACCTGAGGCTGATTAACAGTGGCCTTGAGGTTAATACAGCAGTCTGATCTTATCAAAGTTGCACATTCAAAACAAATGTTTTGTTTATACAAAATTCATAATTTTTTTCACTCATTACATTTCCGTTAAGTATTTAAATCATTAGTGGATTTATGAACAATTATAAAACTTTAGGGTTGTAGCTTCTTTTGTTCTTTGGTTTTTTTTTCAAATTATAGAAAAAATATATTTCTAAATGTATTACATATATAATCCTACATGTAGTCATTATCTGAATATTTCACTGATCATTTATATAAAATTGTGCAATGAGTGATTAACATGTCCTTATGTAATGGTCAAATATCATTAAAAAGCTTAAAAGTAAATATTAATGATGGAATAAAAAAGGAGGAAGATTTTATTTTAACAAGAGGACCATGATGACCCTAGATCGCTCACCTGAGATTCATGTTAGAAAGGGGTTAACAGTTACTGAGAAGAAAATTTTTAAAAATCTTATTTTTAAGCCTATTTTTAACTCCTTTGACCTATTTATGCACCAGACTTGAACCATTAATATAACTTTTGCAGAGAACCACTAAGGATCATTCCTATAAAGTTTGGCCAAAATCTATCAACTGGTTTTAAAGAAATTGTAGACAATGACAAACAACAAACAGTGGACACACTGCCATCACAAAAACTCACCTCTGAGCACTTTGTGCTTAGGTTAGCTAAAAAATGTCAAAAAGTTATAAGTCTTGCATAGTAATCTAACAATATTGCAAGTTCACAAAGGCCAATTACATCATTACAAACCTGAATTCCTGCTCTTTAAAAGTTACCTTCACTGATAAAGTGATAATTCCTATGACATGTCAAATATTAAATGAATATCACCAATTTTATAGATTGATGTTGCACTTGAAATTTAAACGATAAATTTGAAACCTTACAAAGCCCAATAAATTAGTGAAATTCCATATCAGAGTTATCAATCTTGGATATTGATCTCTAACAACTTGTATAAAGTGTAAAGTGATTACCTTGTTGTTTTGAAGATTACTGCTGCACACAAAAATTTAATCAGGAATTATCTAAGCTGACATAGGACCATATTTCAGTCAGAATACAACCCTCCCACGTGGCTCAATAGCAAGAGCATCAATCTATAATTTGACCATGACATTTAATCTTTTCTCATGTCCCACAGCTTTCATGATGATAAATAACTGAAAAACAATAATATCAATATATGTATGTGATACAAATACACTACTGATTGAAACAAATGACAACACATACAACAGTTTTTTTTTAATCATATTTACACATAATTTGGCTAATATGATATATTTTGGGCAACAATATGGATAACACAAAAGCAAAAACCCATTCATAAACAATATCAAATTTCTACGTTTGTATCAGTAGGTATTGTTATCAACACATTTGAGTCAAATTTTAGTGTTTCATTTAAAGATTTAGACTGTGGCTTTGGGATGCACATAATTATGTCACTTAGATCCTACTCATCACTTCTAGACAAACCCTCCACAGATATTATAGTATCTGACTTAAACACTTTTCAAAGCACTTATTTAACCAAATTATAACCCTTGAGTGGTTTTATATGTTGATTTTCAGTCAATTTCATTAATTGTTTTTATACAAAAAGTACCTGTTACGATAAAATATCTTAACTTCCATATTTCATATATACATTATTCAATTTAAATCATGTTCATGTTACTTACTGATAAGTGACAAGTTGTCCAGTATTTGTATTGAAAAAATGTTATCAGCTTATCATCTGAGAATGCCATTTTGTTGAAAAACCAACTATTCCTTATTTCCATCAGCACTTTCATTAATTCCTTCATGATGATAGATCTAAATGCCAGCTTGTACAGAGGATAACAGATGTCATGAAAACAAACAACAACTGACATATGTACAAACAGTGCATGTCAAAATGAACACTTCACGTAACAAATAAATCCATGCTGTGATGTAATTTGATTTATTAATTCATACATGTGAACACTCCCACTTTTAGCAGGAGACTCCCACTTTCTGCAGCCATATTTTCAAAGATTTTTCTTAAAATAAGGTGCATTTTTACAAATTAAAGAAATCTCCCTCTTTTTGATGTCAGAACTTTCTTCTTTGTTTATTGCACATTCTAATATCTCCCTCTTTTTGAAGAAAAATCTTCGACTTGATCATCCAAAAAAGTTTACATGTATGTTAATTCCTTCATGATGATAGATCTAAACACCACAGAAATCTAAAAATATTTTAAGAGTCACTCGTCCTACAGGACAAGTTGCTTCTAAATCCAATTTGCAGGCAACATTTTTCTACTCATCCTGCATTAAGTTCTCTTAAATTCTACTCTTTATTACAAGCAGACACCTCTGCACCAGCTTGAACAGTACATCGATGCATATTTCAGCAGTTGTTGGTCAATGAATGACACCAAACTTCACAATTTCATGCTTTACATTAAAAACTCATAGTCTGAACAGATTAAAACTTTTTACCTGAAATATAAAAAAATTAATCATGCCATAAAATCTATAATAAGCAGTAAATCTATTACTAAATAATATTTAACAAAATAACAAATTGTCGTCGCAACATACTGATACAAATTCAACTTTTGAATGACTTATATTAGGTACTATTTACTAGATCTACTGTAAGCTAGTTAGATGACTATACTAAATTCGTCCCACGACTTCTACTCTGAGTGGTGATGTAAAATGTTGTGTTATAGTAATCAATATATGACAAGATAAAATATCACAAATCTCTTCAAGACGACATCTTCATTTAAAAACTATAAAGTGCTATCTATATTAATTTACACGAAGATCTACTCTTATGAAATACTAGTGTCACGGTTCAGAACTTTGCACTATTTAGGGGAGAAGATGTGTAAGCGGCCGAATAGCTCAGTCGGTAGAGCCGCAGAATGGTATTCCGAGGGTCCCGGGTTCGAGTCCCGGTCAGGTTGCACATTTTTCTCACCCTGTGACATTTGGCGCCCAACATGGGACCTGTGACTGCCTGTAGCTCAGAGTTCAATTAGCATTGCTCTGTAGCTTTGTGAAATTCGAGGACGAACTTCAATATTATATTGTGGTGAAGTATGTCACGGTTCAGACCTTTTCACTATTTAGGGGAGAAGATGTGTAAGCGGCCGGATAGCTCAGTCGGTAGAGCCGCGGAACGGTATTCCGAGGGTCACGGGTTCGAGTCCCGGTCAGGCTGCACATTTTTCTCACCCTGTGACACTAGTCCAAATAATTAGCCGTGAAAAAAGTTATTTAACATTTTATATTTATCATTGTGACATTTTACATTTGAAATTATTGAGGCTTTTTTCGATGTCTAAACTGATTGTATCAAGAAGACGTAGCATAAATCAAATTTATAAAAGTAAAGAATTTCATGTCAAAATATGTGCAATGCAATGAAAAATATACTTTTATTTCATCAACAAACTGACAGTTTCAAAATCACTTCTTTATTGGTTGGAACACTGATTTAAAATTTCATCACTGATGTTTCCATCTATTGTCAGCTATATTGCAACTATACATGTTGGGGGAATACAATTTATGCATCAACAGTTGACAAAATGTTTTTTCCCTATGTTATAAATATACATTTACACCTAATACAAAATTTATGTTAATAAGTTGCATAATTGCATTAGGATTTTAGATTAAAAGAATGATTTTTATTCAGCATTGATAGAATAAAAGAACAAAATAAACGAGTATCATTAATCAAAATAAAACTAGTAAAAAATCCGTTTAAACTTCATGATTTTACTAATCAAGTGCGACCATGTCGCATTTGGATACTGGTATCCTTGGTGAATATTGCACAGCCATATTGCTACCTAGTTGGATAACGTCATGGCAGTGGTGATATTTAAATGGACAGAGATCTATCTCCTATGTAAGGTGACAATACTAATTTTAGTTTGTATTAATTAGCATGTTCATTTTGCATTTAACTTTCATAGGCGGTACAAGTCAACCCGGCCCCAAGTCAACCCGGCCTCAAGTCAGCCCGGCCCCAAATTGGTCAACCCGGCCCCAAACCAATGTTATTTTTGGTCAACCCGGCCCCTTTTTTTTTTATTATTTATTTGCTTTAAAATGTCAACACTTATCAAGAAATGAAATAAAAATTAACAAAAAAAACAACAACAAAAGTTTAACGATGATGTCTTTTATTATATATTTTATATAAAATCTTTCAATATTAACAAACAAGCAACACATGCATAATTTACTGTTTTTACAATGTCCAATGCATAGTTATACAATGTTCAATGCATAGTTCTACAATGTTCAATGTTTAGTTCTATAATGTTCGTCACGTACAAACACCAATTCACTCGTCGTCTTCTTCTGCCTCTCTTCTTCCTAGTATGGGTCTATACATGGTAGACACACTCTTCAATAGGGCGGTTTAGACATAATAATGCTGGTAAATATACTTAAATCATAAAGAGTAATTTCATTTCTACTTGATAATATTATCCCAAAACAATGGACGGTATCTGAAATATTAATTATACTTGATTGTATATACATGTATATCAATTTAGATAACGTGTGTCTTTAATTGTGTGAAAGTTTTGATAAGTGCGATAATGCACTTCACTGAAGTGAAGTACGGAGTAACATTTTACGGCTGCCACATAGCATTTGATACCTGCTTTTGCGATATTATATAAATATCTTAAATGAAACTTTAGTACACGATAATGCATGCTATGAATTACGTGCTATATTACCAGTAGTATATTTGAGTTGATATAAACATTTATACCACAGCTATTATTTTGAATGTTTCAAACATTTCAATAGGAGTATCATATGACAGATGATATGCTTCAACTTTCATCTTCCCATTTAAACGTTCCACGACATCTTCAACGAAATTCTCTACCCAGAATTCTCTTTGACCAAATCCACATTCTCTGAGAAGACGTCCACTCGTAAGTTGTAGGTCGGTGTCTACATCGGTTGGTAAACATATTACTGTATGGAAAGAAAGTGCAATTATCATATCGTGTCCTTCAAGAGGAATTCTTCTTAACACATATCAGTGTATGTATAATTATTTGTGATAATTTCTAATAGTATAAAGAGGTGGTATAATATGCAATTTATCTTGATAGGTACAAGGTATAAGTACATCCATAACCGAGAAAGATGAGTGATAATAGTATCATTCAAGTAAGTTGTACCTTTGATTTCATTAGTTTCTTCATTTACATAAAGTCAAAAATAAGTACTACTTAACCAAGTGCATTATGTTTGTGCATAATACAATCATGGGGGCGCTAGTCTCAATTAAGGATAGCCTAACTAATGTAGAAAAATAACATCAAGAGCTAGAAATTATAGAATGGTATTGTATATTAAACTTAACAGCTGATGAGCGTAAATCTATGATATAAGTATTTTATGCAATGCAAAACCAGTTTTAATAAAACTTCCAGTTTAGAGGTATATAATTATCTTTATTTTGACTTTACACTGAAAATTGGAACTGATTTTGTTATATATCTATAATATTTTGTCTGCAATCAAATTGCCTTTCGAAAAAAAAACATTCTATTAATTCAAGATCATGAAGAGACGGTTATTCTGTGTATGATATTGTATATAATTTCATAATCACATTGTTGAATATTTTAGGTATACAACAAAACGTGTTTCCAAGCTGTAGCTTTTATAAATATAATTAAAACATTGCCAATCTGCTTTGACCGTTCATATCATGTCAAAAAGACAATAATGTTTACCTTTGAATATATTGAGATCAGTTATTTTCTTCGGATGATATCTCCGTCTCATCTTACAGAAATAAAGGACCAATACATTTCTCCATATTGCATGTATATCAACACTTAAACTTACAAATAATCCAAACACTAGACACAGGGATGAACTGAACATCCATAACACACAAAATGTTAAAACTAATACCAGAAACATATTTGTATAATTCATTTTGCTGTCCTTGTATAATAAACATGAAAAAGAAAACAAATTCCCGTTTAAAATCGGTCACTTTAAATGCTATGGCTGATTACATAAACACTGTAGTATAAATGACCTACATTGATAACTATATAACATGTTTAAACACCTTTTAAAAACGCACCGTTTAGGAACTTACAAATTCTGTAAATTTAACTGACCATGTCTATCTATCTCTGGATACTGCCAACCTGTCTTACGAGTGTTATAGGCTGGAATCTGTACTTGTATGTATTATTCATAGAGAGAATTATAAAGCCTTTCATTAACGACAACTGAAATTTTAAATTCTATTTGCTTAAAAACATAAAGATCAGGATCAACAAGTTAGCCTTGATAAATGTCACTAAGTACGAATAAAAAAATGAACAATTTTTCAATGTGTGAGGAAACGAAACCAATGGTCGCATTATTGTACTCACTTTCAGCAAATGAGCATCAACTTCGATAAAGTCTTTATCATTATTTTTATTATTATTATTATTATTATTATTATTATTATTTAATAATTATTATAATCATTAATATAATGTCAAGTCCGTGTCAATGAAAATGTAAGTGACGCTTTTGACAATGAAACATTTAAACATTACATGTTGTATGCATAGCTTGTCATAAAAACATTTATTTCAATTGATTTTGCAATTTGGGCAAAAAGTATTTGTGTCCCGATCATATATGAGTATTTGAATCTCAATTAAGCTATAAAGAGGTAAACTCAAACACAAATTATTTTTATATTAATTTATTAGACGACACTACTTGTTTCATATATTATTTTCTACCATCAAACACCTTTCCAAGAATCTTTAACTTGTTTGAAATAATCCGAATGAAATTCTTGGAACGTTATAACTACATTTTCAAACTTGGATTTATTCAAGGTGGTACTTTTGCTCCCCAATAATGTAGACATCTTGGTCCCGACAATTTGATGAACAGATAACACGGTGGCACACAGACATTTATCGGCGTTCCTGAGAATAGATTGTGTTACATAAAATGCTTTTTCATCAATGAATGATATCTGAAATATACAGAAAATAATATTTGAAAACAGTAAATGACATAATACATCACAGGTATGAATGAATAAATCCACAATGTCTTGATCTATACGAGTATTAATGATTACTTTATGCGAATTTTGCTCCAGAAGACCATCAAGTATCCGAAATATTGAACATCACACAAGGATTACTTTTATACTTTTAGTGTCTAATTGAAATTAACCCTTTTTTAACATAATTGTGTTAAATAAATAAATGAGATTGACGGCAACTTGCTATAGTAAATTGTTCATTTAATGGTTTCAATAAAAGTATCGCTTGTGACATTATAATAACACATAACCTTATCAATATTTTTTGTATTAATTCTGAAATTCACGTATTCTTCGTCAACTTACACTTCTTATATTATAACTTATATTCATGTAGTGATTACACTTACTTTAGTTACAATATCAAAGCTTTCAAACACCCTGATGGGATATTTGAAGCATGTATACCGCCCTGATGGAAGGAGCTCTGCATGTCGTGAGCTTAAAGCATCGTACACATAGTTTTCTGTCCAAAATTTGAGCAGAGCAAAGTCGCATTCTCTCAGCAGACATCTTTCTGTCAGAAGCAAATTAAAGTCTGTGTCTGTAGGTAGACACAAAACTGCAATAAAAATTATAAGACATTTAAAAGGTAACCAACTTTAACAATTACAATGCTATGATTTGAATCAGTCCATTTTGGATTTTAGTATGAAAAAATGACTTACAATCCTGAGACGATTGGTAATGGTGATACCAAATTACCACGTTGTTTCACCTATATTTTAAATATTCATACATACTTGTGCTGGACTGGTACTGCTTTGAATATATTATAACTCATGAATGATACACATAGTTTATATTTTAAGCACAAAATAAATAAATTCTTTAATGACAAACTTAGTTTCTCCAGTTATAAAATGTACCATAACGGTTAAATACCTTTAAAACTGTTCGTTTCCATTAACTTTCTTGAATTAAATCGTCTTGTTATTTTGTAAAAACAAGAGAAAATAAATGTTTTAACAACATGATACATATCATAAAGTATGCACATAAAAAGTGCAATCAGTGAACATATTAGTGATTCAAAACTCCAAAATATACCAAAAATTACACAGAAAATTACAAATAAAAGTGTAGCTCCCATGTTTAACGCAATGTTTAACACTTTAAACGCATTTATTAAATCACAAAACATAACATTTGCGAGTGTGTAAATATGTATTACCAAATAGAAAACAATGAATTCTTATCACTATTTTGCATCTTAACCACATAATAAGAGGCTATTCAGAGGCAACCTAACTGAATTATGCTACATTTTTCAATGGATTTGAATTTCTAAGTATGTGTTAATATTCATGCCCTGAAACCAAGTAAATTTTAAGACAGAAGCCTTAAAATGATATTTATTTGAAGCTTTAATGCTATCTATGCCTGGAAATGAAACACAAAACATTCTTATATAGGAAACAGACAAAGAAGCAATTTATTTGTGACATTCTATTTAAATATTTGAGCAAAATGGTAAAAATTAGTGCCGAGCGAAGAAATTTCCGCCCCTAAATAAAGTCGAAAAGTTAATCGAAACAGCACCCTAAACTTTTTAATTATTATATATCAGTTTTGAACCTGACAATGTGCATTTGTAATGATATACCTGCAACACCCATCAAAAGTGGCCAATGTGCTTACATCAGGTCCTGTCAAGTTATACATGAAGTCTTCAAACCTGGCATGTGTATAGCCAATGTACAGCATTTCTTTGAAATCTGAAAAATATTTTTAATGACCAAGGTCTACATTATTCATCATCAACATATCACCAATTGATTATCACTCAAATTCACTGTTCAAAGAAAAATTAAACCATTATTAACTCTTATGTAACACTAATACTCTTGTTCATATGTAAACAATGCTTGTAGATTGACCCCTTTGACACATTATCTGCTGTAAACACCAACAGTTGCACTGAAATAATGAAATATCATACCTAGACAGGCTGTATACATCCATTCTTCCAAAATATCAGTTTTTCATGGTGTAATCAATGAAGACAAAGTTCTACTGTGAATTATGACAGTTCCAATTTCTTTCTCTTTAGGTCAGACACTCACATTGATATTTCCATAGACTTACATTATAAGAAATGGTCCCTTATCCTACCTTAAAATTCAGTTTTCATGCTAAAGAGGTATTTTTTTCTAGCAGAATGAAATGCCTGACACATAAAAATGTTTCTGTTATATAGGGGTAGCCGACCAAATTTTTTGCAAATTGACTTCAAAGAGGATTACCCCCCATTTCATTGAAATTTTCTGCTGATCACAGGACTGACATACACTTTTTATAAATGCAAATATCCAAGTCAAAATTATCACAGAGACTCATGAAATATTTCATTTTCTTCAGAAAACATTGTAGTGTTACTTTTTAAATTAGTTTTTATACTTAAAAACACCCCACTTTCATCCAATCGCCTCATGTATAAACTGAATCATACGGTTTTCCCTGCACTTTTTTTCAGCCAATCACTGGCCGTGTTACAATACGATACCCTGACCTAGAGTGCGAGGAGTATGGAAAGAAAGACGTCCCAGCCCATCTAAACATAACAAAGCGAACAAAAGACCTCCCAGGAAATTTACAACTAGGACGGAAGCCCTCTCAGAAATCTACAGGTTGGAGAAGAGCCTTGCCCCCTTGCCTGATTGATAACCTCGTCCCATTTTGGTTAAAGACATGTACACGGGATTTAGCAACTTTTATTTGAGAGTAAGTTAGTGCTCACTTGCGGTTTATGGTAACCGCCGTATGAACACATCTGCAGATCTTTATAAATTCAAACTATCAATCACTATATATATTCGTGTTTAAATGTTGTATTCTGGTTAAGCCGGTGGTAGGGGGCGTGGACGGTAGCTTGCAATTACCACTACAGTCCATGAACAGGCTCAATCAAACCGAGCCTGCAACATTTTCAATTTTGACATGATGGGCTTTCTTTAGGAATTCTGTTTTTCTCTATTTTATTGTCACAACGTTAACAGTGTTATTTGTGTCATATAGAGGCCGTAAAATCGCCCCGTACGTTGTACAAGTACTTTCGATCTTTGAAGATCGTTCAGTACGATATTATTGTAGTGTGTACATCTTTATGGTATTTTTTCTTTCTTATATTTGGATTTTTCTACTTGGGTGGTTCCAGTACTCCTTAAGGTAGACCATGGGTAATGGGCACCATAAGGAACTGTAAAATTGACAACATAGGACAGTTATATGTCTTCAAGGTCACATGTATGCAAAATTGAAATAAAATTTACCGTGTGGTTTATGAGTTATGGATATATTTCTGTTATGGATATATTTCTGAACCAAGACTTTGCCATTTGAAGGGCTTATTTTCATAAATGAGATGAAACTTTTAATAATCTGTACATAATATCATCATTATAAAAAATGTTTTTCTATTGCTCATTTTTAAGAAACAAATAATAACATTCAGGTAACAAATAACACAAGCAAAATGTTTGTTTATGAACAAAATGTTCTTAATATGTATAAAAATGTTACCCTACCCCACCCACTTTAAACACTAATTTTACCATTTCCCATCTTAAATGCCTTATTCAAAATATCCCTTAAACTTACCATAATGAGGGGCTGTTTTCAAAGTTTGCCTAAATTTTCTTAACAGTATATTGGTTGATCATGCGAAATATAAAATACCTTTACAGTGTAGTTTTTATTTTATTAAACTTTGAAAATATCTGGTATCATATTTGCTGTAAATTTTGGCATTATTTAGCAAATAAATACCTACAAAAATTATATAATTTAAATCTAACCCTTTTTTCTTCCATAAAGGACCAGAGAGATACATAAATAATGTTAAAAAGAAAAAAAAGAAAAAGAAAAAAAAGTTGCCACTTCTTGGGTTTGAACCCACGCCCCTCAATTTCAATGCAGTTGGCAAGTGATTCTAGCCTATTTGAATACTCTTCAAAGTGAAGGTAATGCATTACCCATGGTCAATACTGTAATAGTATAATAATCACTTTTAGGATATGTGGCCTGCTCTTTTAAATTTTCCTTCTTGACGTCATATCCGTGATATGCAGGTTTCATATACCTCTGATCTCCTTTCCATATTCCATTGTGTTTAGTTCCGCCCATTATTTATCTATTTCCATAATCTAAGCTTATTCAAAGTTTAAATAAATTTTATTTTACAGTTTTCAATCTGCCAATATGCATATTTTGAGTATGTAACATTTTCATGTTATTTTAACTCGCTCAAAGAATTGGAGTCCAAAATTACCGTATAGTATCTAAAGTCAATGGACAACAGGGTTTTTTTGGCGTATTTTATTGCCGTCCCAATTGAAAATAGTATATTATTTTCCCAATCTACAGAAAAAATTCCCAATTGAAATTTACAAAATAAAAATGTTGAATAAAAATTCTAAAATCTTTAAAAATAAGGGCTTTTTCGTTGTAATAGTGCTTAAATGTTTGATGATGCCATCCTAGACAGTAATTCTTTGCATCCATTTAATCACTGTAAACTTTAGTCATGCATTTTTCCCAATTTTTAACAAAACACCGCTGAAATTCCCAATTTCATGGGTATGGGTCATGTTCCCAAAAATCCTGGGGGAAAAAACCTAGACAATAAGTCTATAGCAATGAAGTTGACCTTCTTTGCGTAATATAAATATTCCAACCATGTTTATAACTTACCTGTAGTAAATTTTAGATTTCTGCTTTCATTCCAGGAAATCTGTCATTACTGGTGTCGGTAATACGGTGTGTATATTGGGAGCATAGTGCATCCTATATAGAGTAACTTCAAATCGAGGAAAACAGTTATTTTTTTACAAGCTGTAAAATATCATTACACAGAACCTCAGTAATGTTAGTAAATTTAGTTGGAGTACGGGGATATCGACCTCACAACTACTGGATTTTAGTCCTGATTATCACTACTAGACCATGCATCGCTCGGACTTTTAATGAAGGGTCCTCTAGTGCTTAATTGTGTGTAGTGATTACATTTATTATAAGCAAGCTCCACCTATTTACAGTCTACTCATATATTGTTACATACATTATATACAGATATACATATTATTTGGGTTGAGTAGAGATGTATAACAATTAAAGAATATAAGACAAAACCATCGGACCTTAAGTTTTGACCATTCTTATAAGAATTCATTTAGCTAATAACAATACAGCAAAGACAGGACTGAGGTGGATAACGAATCCTGTACAGGTCACCACCACTCATTACTCATGCTCTGACAGGGATAATTTTGTGAATGATTTGCATTCATTAAATTCCTAAAGGATTTTATACAAACAGGGTGGTGTTTGTATATCAGTAGAAAACTTAATTGTCGTGTTTTTGCTTTAAGTTTCACCATAACAAATCTAATCGCAAATTTTATTCCCTTTCATAAGGAATTTTCGTCGAGGTGTTCCGGTTGTATCAAATCATCAGGCTATTATGTCTTGCAATAGCTACTTATCCTAGATATGATGTTTTACGATTGGAACACAGAGCAGGAGCAATAGCAACTTTCCTGCCTCGGTTAAGGACTTTGAACACAGATGCTGTACTTCGGTGTAACATGCGCTAAATAAACTAATAATGTAAATAAACGAATAGTAAGTAAATACTGGTTGTAGTTGACTGAGTTTAATAGTTGAATTAAGTAAATTTATAGATCTGACATTAAACAGTGCATTGTTCATTGTTTATATACTAAGTCATATTGATATTTGTCGACGTAGCTCAGTATATGGTTTTTCATGTATATAGGACAGAGGACGCAATACCTGTAAATATCTAAGATATTTATTTATAACAAATATTTACAAAATATAAAAATAAACGTAGTACATATGCTATGACAAAATTTAAAGTGCAGATAATAGAATATTACATCAAGAATATTTTTCGTTCTATGACATTCATTTTAAACAAAGAATTGTTAAAATCTGTCACTTTGTAAAACTATTCTTAATTCGTGTTAAGTCCGAGATGATCGTGAGTAATCGTCAAAGTGTTCCAATTGAGTTGAGAGTAGTATTTTCTTTTCATCTATTTCATTTATTAGATCTTTTTCGGTCACCAGCTCGCTCTAAAGTTAGTCTCTTAAAAACACTTGCCGTTTAAATATGACGCAACATCTTTATTATTTTTTATCAGTATATTAAATATCAAAACACTGTTTTTAGTGTAGACGCATCTTCATGTTAAAGCGCCCCTAAGCGCACACCACGGGAGTGTAATCAGATAACAACATTCAGTAATGCCTCTAATAATGTTCTTCAACACTTATATAAGTACATTTATTTTATTGTGAATGTATACATTAGTGCAATTTAAGTATTACGTAAGAAAGTATACTTAACAAAGGTATAGATACTAAGTAGTAAAAAGCTATTGTTTCTTAGAAAAGTTCCCACTTAGCGTGTGTAGTTTCTGTAACAGGTCTGGTGGAACCGGTTTACTTTCTATATCACATTTATCTAATGAATTAAGAATTTGTTTCGTCGTAACGTTTGTGAGTTTGTGGCGGGATAAAATGGTCGCACATTGCTTCTTGTCTCTGTTTCTTACTATCGTCTGCTTCATATAGAACGCTGCGTCATCCCAGTATATTACCTGAAATATAATTTTTAAAAAAAAAGTCTCGTGTAAAATGACGTTGCAATCAAATAATATACTGGCATTATGTAATTTCTTGTAACATATCACCTGCTTAATACCGGCACAATATGAAATACAAAGGAAACAAACAGTATTCAAGTTTCAAATAGAATGGTCATGAAACTTTGTAAATTGGTACAAATATAAGCTAGTTGAAGTTTTATTGATAAACCTGTAACGAAGCTAGTATTTCCAAATTTTAATATCTGAAAAAAAAGTGATTTGTGGAGTCAATGATCCCGAAGGACCAGAAAAATTATCAACACTGAAGTGAAGTACGGAGTAACATTTTACGGCTGCCACATAGCATTTGATACCTGCTTTTGCGATATATAAATATCTTAAATGAAACTTTGATACACGATAATGCATGCTATGTATTACGTGCTATATTACCAGTAGTATATTTGAGTTGATATAAACATTTATACCACAGCTATTATTTTGAATGTTTCAAACATTTCAATAGGAGTATCATATGACAGATGATATGCTTCAACTTTCATCTTCCCATTTAAACGTTCCACGGCATCTTCAACGAAATTCTCTACCCAGAATTCTCTTTGACCAAATCCACATTCTCTCAGAAGACGTCCACTCGTAAGTTGTAGGTCGGTGTCTACATCGGTTGGTAAACATATTACTGTATTGAAAGAAAACGCAATATTTATATCTGTTATTCAAGAGGAAAGTTATTCTTGACAAATATAAATGTAAGTATATTTATTTGTGATAAGTTTTAATAGTATAAAGACGTGGTATAATATGCAATTTACATGTATCTTGATAGGTACAAGGTATAAGTACATCCACAACCGACAAAGATGAGTGATAATAGTATCATTCAAGTAAGTCGTACCTTTGATTTCATTAGTTTCTTCATTTACATAAAGTCAAAAATGAGTTCTACTTAACCAAGTGCATAATACAATCATGGGGGCGTAAGTCTCAATAAAGGATAGACTAACTAATGTAGAAAAATAACGTCAAGAGCTAGTAATTATATAATGGTATTGTATGCTGATGAGCGCAAATCTATGATATAAGTATTTTATGCAATGCAAAACCAATTTTAATAAAACTTCCGGTTTAGAGGTATATATCTTTATTTTGACTTTACACTGAAAATTGGAACTGATTTTGTTATATATCTATTATATTTTGTTTGTAATCACATTGCCTTTCGAAAAACAAACATTCTATTAATTCAAGATCATGAAGAGATGGTTATTCTGTGTATGATATTGTATATATTTAATTTCATAATCACATTTTTGAGTATTTTGGGTATACACACAAACTCACTTCAACACCACGTATTTCCAAGCTGTAGCTTTTATAAATATAATTAAAACATTGCCAATCTGCTTTGACCGTTCATATCATGTCAAAAAGACAATAATGTTTACCTTTTAATATATTGGAATCAGTTATTTTCTTCGGATGATATCTCCGTCTCATCTTACAGAAGTAAAGGACCAGTACATTTCTCCATATTGCATGTATATCAACACTTAAACTTACAAATAATCCAAACACTAGACACAGGGATGAACTGAACATCCATAACACACAAAATGTTAAAACTAATACCAGAAATATATTTGTATAATTCATTTTGCTGTCCTTGTATATTAATCATGAAAAAAGTAAACTACTCCCCGTTTAAAATCAGTCACTTTAAAAAACTATATATATAAATAGTAAGAGATTAATACACAGCAGAGTAGGGCCGGAAGGTGATAATCGGCCCGCAAAATGAATAATGGCCCCGAGGGCTTCAGCCCGAGGGCATTATTCATTTCAGGGCCGATTATCACCTTCCGGCCCTACTCTGCCGTGTATTAATGTCTTTAATACACTTGGTAGATCTAATAGTAGCATTTGTTTAAAAAAAAAAACAAATACTTTGAAGTTCTTTCGTTGAAATTCTTGTCTACACTTCTACTGTTCTGTACAGAGATGTTTACTGTTTGTGTGTTCAAAGCAGTAGAATCTAGAAGCAAGTTTTATTTTCATTTTTTTTTTCGGAATGAATTTGTCGTATTATTTCTTCAAATTTCAATAGTAACAAAAATGTGTTTGTACGAAATACGCTTAAGCTCTCATAATAAAATAAAGCGATTCGTGCTGATAACCTACTTTCACTTTTACAGTTAACTGTTTGATGACGTAAAATATGACGTCATTGTTTCAGTTTGTGCACGTGCACATGTTCTGCGGGCTGATAACTAGTTCTCGGCCCCGGGCCGCAAACTCATAATAGGTCACGTGACACTCATAATCAGTTGAAATCATAGGCAATTTTGTTACTATATTTAGTAACAAGTGTATTAATGTAGTATAAATGACCTACATTGATAACTTTAAACATGTAAACACCTTTTAAAAAAACCCACCGTTTCGGAAATTACAAATTCTGTAAATTTAATTGACCATGTCATGAACATACATATATATACAGAGAATTTTAAGCCTAACATTAATGACAACTGATATTTTAAATAATATTTTGCTTAAAAAGCATAAAGGTTAGTATCAACAAGTTAGCTTTATAAATGTCACTAAGTAGGAATAAAGAAGGAACAATTTTCCAATTTGTGAGGAAACGAAACCAATTGTCGCAAAATTGTGCTCACTTTCAGTAAATTTTCTTCAACTTCGATAAACTCTTTAAATATTTTAAATAATCTTCATCATCATCATCATCTTCATCATCATCATCATCATCATCATCATCATCATCATCATTATTATTATTATTATTATTATTATTATTATTATTATTATTATTATTATTATTATTATTATTGATATCATGATTATTATTTCAATGTCAATTCTGTGTCAATGAAAAAGAAAGTGGCGCTTATATTAGTGAAACATTTAAACATTACATGTTGTGTACATAACTTGTCATAAAAACATTTATTTCAAGTGTTTCCTTGGAATATGGGCAAAAAGTATTTGTGTCCCGATCATAAAGAAGTATATGAATCTCAATTAAGCAACCACAAGGTAAACTCAAACACAAATTATTTTTATATTAATTTATTAGACGACACTACTTGTTTCATATATTATTTTCTACCATCAAACACCTTTCCAGGAATCTTTCACTTGTTTGAAATAATCCGAATGGAATTCTTGGAACGTTATTACTACATTTTCAAACTCGGATTTATTCAAGGTGGTACTTTTGCTCCCCAATAATGTAGACATCTTTGTCCCGACAATTTGATGAACAGATAACACGGTGGCACACAGACATTTATCGGCGTTCCTTAGAATAGATTGTGTTACATAAAACGATTTTTCATCAATGAATGATATCTGAAATATACAGAACACAGTAAATGACATAATACATCACATGTATAAATGAATAAATCGACAATGTCTTGATCTTTACCAGTATTCATGATTACTTCAAACGAATTTTGCTCCATTAGACCATCAAGCATCCGAAATATTTAACATCACATAAAGTTTATTCTTATACTTTTAGTGGCTAATTGGAATTTACCCCTTTTTTCATTCATATAATTGTGTTTAATAAATAAATGAGATTGACAGCAACTTGCTATGGTAAACTGTTCATTTAATGGTTTCAATAAAAGTATCGCTTGTGACATTATGATAACACATACTCTTATCAATATTTTTTGTATTAATTTTGCAATTCACGTATTCTTCGTCAAACTTACACTTCTTATATTATAACTTATATTCATGTAGTGATTACACTTACTTTAGTAACAATATCAAAGCCTTCAAACACCCTGATTGGATATTTGAAGCATGTATATCGCCCTGATTGAAGTAGCTCCGCCTTTCGTGAGCTTAAAGCATCATACACATAGTTTTCTGTCCAAAACTTTAGCAGAGCAAAGTCGCATTCTCTCAACAGACATCTTTCTGTCAGAAGCAAATTAAAGTCTGTGTCTGTTGGGAGACACAAAACTGCAATAAAAAAAGATTATAAGACATTTAAAAGGCAACCAACTTTAACAATAACTATGCTGAATCTGTGATTTGAATCAGTCCATTTTGGATTTTAGTATGAAAAAATAACTTACAATACTGAGACGATTGATAATGATGATACCAAATTACCACGTTGTTTCATCTATATTTTAAATATTCATACAGACTTGTGCATTATAAATACAAAAGGTAAATGGTATCTTTTCAATTTTTGTTGTCGAGTTCAACGGTATCTTTGCAGTTAGCAGGATTTATAAAATCTGGAAAAAGGATGATCCCTTGTTAGTAATAATAATAATGAAAACTGAAGTCTCAGCTTGAATGAGTCTGTACATGAGGGATAATAAAAAAAGTGTAACATCCCTCTCGCTCCCCACCAACACTAAAACCATGCATCTTCTATTTAAAAGTGGTTAGTTGTCCATTATAAGCTATTGTTAATCACGAGGAAAGCCTTATAATAGTTTGAAATCATCTACACAGACTGGCCTGGAAATGTTTTGAATATTTTTGTATTATTACTCATGAATGATACACATATTTTAAATATTAAGCACAAAATAAATAAATTCTTGAATAACAAATTTAGTTTTTCGAGTAATAAAATGTACCATAAACGGTTAAATACCTTTAAAACTGTTCGTTTCCATTAACTTTCTTGAATTAAATCGTCTCGTTATTTTGTAAAAGCAAGAGAAAATAAAAGTTTTAACTAAATGATACATATCATAAAGTATGCACAGAAATAGTGCAATCAATGAACATATTAGTGATTCAAAACTCCAAAATACACCAAAGATTACACAGAAAATTACAAATAAAAGTGTAGCTCCCATGTTTAAACGCATTTATTAAATCACAAAACATAACATTCGTTTTTATTAAAGCATATATAATTGATCAATTGTGTACCCTATTGTCTATAAATATATTTTACAAATCTATATGACATTTTAAACCTGAAAGTTTAAATTTAGGTATTGGATATTTACACTACTCCTTTACAATACTCAATTATTTTATTGCATTAAGCATACAATGATATTATATGTTTATACAATAATATTATATGTTTATAGAATAACATTGTATGTTAATACAATAATATATGTTTATACAACACACAATTTTATTCAGCATTAAACATACACATTTATGCCCAATACAAAGATGATAATTGACAGAAATGCCGAATGAAATATTGTCTGGAGAAAGTTAGTCAAATTACTTTAACAATTGTCACAATTAAACAACGTAAATAAAGTACATATCCTTTCTACAAATATACAACAATGAATAAAAGTTGGATATGTTAGAATAATGTTTCTGACAAAGGTTGTTATTTATAAGATGCGAGTTTTTTCACTGCAAAATAAAAAGAAACTACTTAACTCAGTAGAACCGATATACAATTTTTCTAATTAACTTATATCTGGCCAGCAACAATAATATTGTTTAAAATTGATTTCTAAAATCAGGATAAAATGGAAATACTTATGGACAGGAGTCTCTGTTCTCGTGCAATATCATTTTGTCTCCCAGATTATATGTAAATGTTATTTGAAGATGTTCAAAACCGTGACATAGCTATTTTATATTTCTTCTCAGTTTGAAAATGAAATATTCTTCGAATATAGTTATGGCTCATTAAATGAAATAGATAAAAACGGAATCCCTATAGTAAGAATAATTGAAAATGTTGCAGGCTCGGATAGACCGAGCTACTCGGATTCTGGCTAGTACCAGGAAGCTGAGAGTAATTGATATAATTTGCAAGAATTGATTCGCAACCGAGTTAAAAATTAATATTTTTAATCAAAACCGATTTTTAAAATGGTCATTGAAGTCATCAACTGTTAACGTTCGGCCTTTGCGTTTACATATACAATACAATAACATATGTACACTGCCAATCCGTAAGTTGATAAGAGACAAAAAATGTAATACTATTTACGTATGTAAATTTAAAATATCACAGACTTGTGAACAGCCTTTGCTAAGTAAATTAAAAGCATCCTTAAAGTTTTTTAGCAGTTTTGTTAACTGTAAACCATACTTGACTTGACTTGTCTCGAGAAATTAAAGAAAATAATATAAAAAGTTACATTTAATAAAATGATATTTAAAAGATTAGCAAATGTATTTTGTAATAGTACATCTACAATCACATAATCTAGACAATAAATAGTTTAGAAAGCGTAGAATGTTGGATTTTATAACTAGTAACACACAAGTTATTAAGAATATGTAACATACATGTACTTTGAAGATAATTTTCATTTTCTGCTTTTACAAGTACAGTATCATCGGCATATATCAGTTTATTGTATCAAATATTATCAAAGCATTTAGTGGTTACTTTTTTATCCGACTCATTTCTACTTACATTTGTATCTTGGACGTTTCCAAACAATGAGTAAAGTTATCGGTCGTCTGTTCATGATAATTCATCAGGCTAGCGCGGAACGTTTCGGACTTTTCACTATACCAGATAATTGTGTGTTGTTACTTCCATTTGTTTTGTTATAAGGGAGGCAAGACTAATCACAGCTGCTTATTTTTTACTATATTAAAAGGTGTGTCCGTGAGAGATTGGTTAAGGTATTTGACTTCAAAACACCTGCATCTCAAAGCTGTAGGTTCGAGTCGTCTTCGTATTTTTCATATGAGTATGCATTCCAGCTAGCTTACTCAGGTGCCCGTTTGTGCCTGAAATACAGAGGTCTTCTTCCACTAGTAAAGTTGGAAAGTCGCCATATGACCTAAACTGTGTTGGTCAATAAAAAACGGTACACTATACTGAGTACTGTGTAATACTGGAGTTTATTTAAGCGTCCCGAAACAGCTAGTTAGACCATCCTTACGTTAGTTTAAGATAGAAGATATGGTTTAATACAATTGAATTCAAAGTTAGGTGCTAAACTTTTACTGTTTATATAGTTCTGCAATTTTTATCCAGAGTCAAGAGAATATGGCTATACTGTCACGATACAGAGTAACACAGAAAACTAAGCAAACATTTATATAAATAATTTTATTAGTGTAAAAAATTATCCAAATACACAAAATATGACTAAAATGAGAGAAAACATTATATGATATACAAGGAATGTTTTCTTTAAAATATATGATACATTGTACAAAATATTGACCCTTTCAATGTTTATAATCGACAAATTTAGTAAAAGCAAGTGAAGGGTTACTTAGTAAAGATGAGGACAGTATCAGATTAGTGGCGTATATATTTGACAATCACTTAAAGATATTGAACAGATGAAAAGAAATGTGCTTTCGAATGACAGTAAACGCTGAAAATCTATCTATAAAACATATATAAAATATCAGCTTCAAGTATAAGATATCAAAATGTGATATAACAAATATTAAAATATAACTGAAGATAAAAATATTATATAAAAACAATATTCAATATACATGTGTACAATGTAAGTAAAATATTTGTAAGATTATTTAATGGCATCCATAAGGAATTTAAAGGCTTTTTGTCATTTACTTCGTATTTGAAATACTCATGTACATATATACAACTTCTGAATTTTCAATTTATAATTGTGTTGATGATCCAGTAAATGACTTGTTCACGTGACCATTTTTGTTATTCATGGCATCAACTTCAGGACTCTCTCCAGGGCTTGCTTTTTGTGGTAATCTCATCGAAACATCTAAATATTATAACAAAATGTTATTTTTGATTTATTGACAGGAAAGACGTAATTCACCACACCTATCTAATGGACATTTAATTGCTTGTTACAACGTGACACTCGTGGAGCTCTTTAAGAATAACGAAAATCAATGTTTCCTAGTTGAACAAGAAACAAATCTATGTTATATTAAACAATATTTACGAAAACATTCAAAGGTGTTAAAGGTTTCACAGAATATATAATTTCTCTAAAGAGCTCGTTTGTTGTTTTAAGGTCAACCAGGATCGAATTTACTGTTTGATTTGTTTTAAGTCTAAGTTAGATTTTTTTGGCTTTGAATACTTATGAATGTCTTTCATGTATTAAATACAGATTATAACAACCAATATTTTTTTTCAGAATTATTATACAATGATTTTCAGAAAATGAAAGTCTAACCTTCATTGATGGCTGTTACTGTACTAGATGCGATTGCTGTTTTCGCCAGACCAGCTAAAGTGTCGCCCTTTTCTCCCCAACCATGACCGTACGCCTCCGCTGGATACGCGGTTTCTCCGTGTTTTGGTATGTCCAAACCTAATACACAAATCAATACTTATGATTGCCCGCATAATTTCTATCAAACATAATAACATAACACATTCTCTGAATGTTGTCTTACGAAACGTCAGTGGTTCTACTTAGGTGCAAGTTCGTGCCTGGAATAATGTACGGATAGGCACATGAGGTCTTCCGCCACTATTAAGCCTGGAACCTCGCCATATGACCATTACAGTGTCGGTGTTACTTAAAACCCAACAGCAATAGCAACAAAGTACAGTTATAACTTAAGATATGTCCAATTTGCCGTAGTAGCATAACTAAGAGCTAAATGGGAAAATAACTGTGGAAAATAGAAGCCACAGTTATGTAACTTGCCAAGATTTGGTTGGACGGAGCATGTTTGTTTTGCAGGTGGCTTAAAAAGAAAATTAAAGACATATTTGCAGCAGCGGGGTACATAAATAACATAAAACAAATCGATGTTACAAACATCATCAAATTATAAAACATAATACACACCTTTCATCTCATATTCAAAAGAAACACGGAGCATTTTTGTTTTCTTGAGAGTGAAGAATAAGATGATACTGAGAATGGCTGACCACACAAATATCGCACAAAGACCGGCTAGCTGCCATCCTAAATGCTGTAAAGTAACGATTGAAAGTGTAATATAATGATAAAACAAGAGTTGTAGGTTGGTCAACGCGCTCGACTACTGTCAATATTGATACATGTCGAAAAACAAGACACTGCATATTGTAGGAAATAACAGAGAACATTCATTAAGAGTTTTGGATAGTGCACAAGGAATTTTTTAAGTTTATCATTATTCAGTCGAAATCCATGTCAGAGTAATGGGATTTGGGAAGATACCTTCAATAATAAAATAAAAAGCATGAATAATCACGGAAGAGGAACTGTTACACGAAGGATGGAGTTCTTATGATAACTTGTCAGATTCAATTATGATCCTTAGTTATTTATTAACATTCAAGTGAATGAGTAACAGTTGTTTTGAAGATTTTAAAGACAAAACTTAAACCAGATTTTTTTATATATTGGAACATCACGACGCGCAAATGCCTGGAGGTCATTAAGTATGTTTGATAAGTTGTGAAATAAATATCTGAATTATATTTCAGCGATTATTTCAACGAATTTATCACAATTTTCTTTCTTATAATACAGAAAAAGTCTCAGATTCAATATAATTAATAAACAATTTTCTGATAATTTAAGGCTTTTGCATTCAGAATCAACGAGTTGCAGCAATGAATGATGTTTCGTTAATTGATATAAAAATAGATTAAAGTACAAAATAATTATCTGATAACTGGTAAATCTCATATTCTAATACCATATTGAAACATGATTCATTGGTTCATTACATGTTGCTATAGCTTAACATGACAGAAAAACTTTGGTGTTTATCAATTCCATTTACATTATCTTACCTCAATGATTATAATGATAAATTACTATTGTATCATCTTTATAAATTGTCTTATCAACATACATGTATAACATTGTAGATTAAAACAAATTACATTGTAATAGTAATAGTCGTCGCTAGGCGAGGGTTTTACTTCAAATAGCCGCTTATATACGGCCATATATCCTATTACAAATATTTATAACAAATTTATTATACAGCAAGCATAGAGAAAATTAAAGCACGGAAGGCGCTGAATTTGTTTGGGTCTCAGAATGTCAGAAAGGTATGAAGGTTGTGAGATAATATAAACCAATTTGTTTTTGTATAGTGCCACCAATGGTTTTCAGCGTTTTAATTGTAGTAAATTGGCTATAAGACTAATTGCAACACTGATATTCAATTCAATGTTTATTTGACTTAAACAATTTGAAAAAAGTTGCCTTAGCTGGGATTTGAACTCTAGATCTCTCGCTTCCTAAGCGAGCGCGCAAACCCCTCGGCCACTGTGAAGTTATATGTTAACGTCCTGAAGAAAATCATATTAACTAACTGTTGTTTAACACAGATGTAAATAATCATGGAGCTTACTATAAGCATGTATATCTATAAAGAATAAAACAATATTAGAAATCTTCGACCATTCGGGAACTATTTTGCTTGAAAATTAATGCGCCTGTCATTTGACCATCTTTACGCAGTGATCTCCCCTGAATTTTTCGGCGTTAGTGTACATATAAAGGGAAGTAACCGCTTCAAAAAAGCGGACTACTTTCGGCATTTGCAATTAACAGCATCAGAGTCTGAAATTTTGCTACCATTATTTGTTTGGTCTGACGACCCAAACAAATAAAAAATGAGACTTCATCATAAATTGACAGCAGCGCGATTATCCAATGAAAAGCGACGTTACAAACGTGCAGAATTATAAATTCTATTAGAAGGTTTCTACAGCAAAACAGAGCTATTTATATGAGCCTTTAACATTGTATCACCAGTAACATCATTTTTTAAAAGATACGCTTAAAAGGAGTTTACAAGCAGAAGTACCCAATATGTGTATATGTTATATTTTTTTTACAAAAAACATTGTTTTTGCCGTTCTAAAATTTAAATTTTTTTTCTTACGTAAGCAGACCGCAGGCCCATTTGTATAAAATTTCCCAAATCATTGGAAAAAATGGACATCAACACCACCAAAAAGTCCCCTCCAAAAAAATGAAATTTTTAAAAAAAAAATTTGTTTCATCTTAAAACATTTAAAATTTATATTCACATATATTTTAAACATTTATGTTTTGGGAAAAAATGTGAGAAAAAAAGACAGGACTATTTTTTGAAAAAATTGAAAAAGAAAAGGTGAAGAACAGCAAATTGCACAATATGTAATGGGTCTTAAACGTCAATTAAGCTTTAAAATGCTTTTATATTTATTTCTCAAAAGCTTTTAATTTTGGTTTCCTTTATAGTTTCAAAAAACGTTACTCAAATACCATTTATATGAACCATATTTTATTGCTGTTGATTTTTGAGAATTATACAGTTTAAGTGTTGCACTATTTTCACTATTTTATGGACTATTCAAGCACATTTGTTGAGATAAAAATAACACGTGAATTACATAACAAATTCTATTAAGAATATAAATGATACATGTAGTTACCGGCAGTGGCATCAAGGGGATCATCAACTTTCAGTTTTACAACGAGCCATGTAAATATCATGTATGAAACACCGCCAAATATACCAATAACAAAACCCATGTAGGATTGAAACTGGTTACAGCCTGCACATATTGCTACCTGCCAATATTAATCTTAAATATGTGATGTAACGTTTATGTGAAATATATGTTTTTTGAGTATCTAACGTGTGGAAACGAAAGCACTCGTCTATTCTTAATGTTCTAGTGGTGATAAGTCTTATAATAAAGCTATGTAATATTCTCTCTTATAATCTTATAAACGAATGCCGTCCAAATTATTACTTAATTGAAGCAGTCAATAAATAACGACTAAACTAAATCGAGTTAATATCTGTAACAACATATCTATGACGAAAGATATTTGTTGATAAAATGTGTAAAGAAACAGTGAAAAAATTAGACAGAATACCATTCCAGTAAGGCAACCGTTTAACGTTGTCAGAAAACTCCATTTCTTGTCACCGAAGTATTTAATCTTATTCATAATCAATGTTGTAAAAGCACCGCCACTTGCTGCCAATACTGTGTTCACGACAGCAACGGCGATTGCAGCGCCATCTCCTTCCGCTGAGATTGAACCCTGGGAAGATCCGTTAAAAGCAAAGAACCCAAATACAAGGATAAAACCACCAAGAGAAGCAAACTGAAATTATAAAATAATAATAACAACATCAATACTTTATTTACTTTGAAAAAAGAAGAAATTTATTGAAATGAATATGGACGAGGGAAATACATGTGAGGCGATTATATGTCGCCATTTTAAATGTTTTCATACATACAAGTAATAGAAAGAGCATCGAAACACGAGGCCATCTGATTTGTACGAGGGAGTATTAATCAGATTGCCGAGTGTTTTGATGTTCTTTCTCTTTTGTATAATAGTCAAACATAAAAACACGTTCCCTGCTGTCACAGTATGAAACCCCAGAAAAAAGGAACCAAGAAACGAGCATCTGAATATGATATTTCTGTCGCTTTCCTTTTTTCTGCCATCACAGTAAGTAAACCCCAGCAAAAATGAACCAATCATTGGGCATGCTCTGGAGTGCGGGTAACTAATACCTACACTCCAGTTAAGGCACTGTGCATGTATATGTATACGATTGAACTCCGACACATTTTCAACAGAAAGGTCCCCAAACTATGATACAACAATATGAAAATGTAACATATTGAATTCTCAATTACAACTTATTCTGTATTTCACAAGCATTTAAATTTCCCCATGGACCACAATTGATTAATATTACGTAAACTATTACCACAACATTTCACAGTTTCAAATATAAGCAGTGTCAATGACTGACTTGTATCCATTTTGAATGGTTCTATATTCAATAAGCAGGTTAAATCAAACTCGTTAATATTCTATTGATTTGAGTTAAATTATCAGACATATATCTACTGCCCTGATTTCAATTGTAATTACAAGATCACGATGTGTGCTTCACAGAAACATTGTGATATGTTGCAGAGATTGATTATGAACGAAGAATAATTAAGCGTGAAAAGTAGATCGTTTGTGGGTTGACTGCGGAAGAATACAAAACATTGAAAAGTAGACCGTTCGCAGTTCTGAGTCAAGTTAAAGAGATGAACACAAAAACGCCATGCTACATGTACAAGAAAAAAAATGCAAAAATTATTGTAAGAAACACTTTAGAACACTTTGAATTATTGTAGATAGTGGGTTGTGCTTCTTTTTTTTTTGGAAACAATTATCTTGCAATTTTATAATGCATAAAATTGTCATTCCGGTATAATGATATTTAAGAACAGGTTCTTGGAAATTCAGAGGAAGTTTAAGTGGTGTAAAAATTGTCACTGTTTACCGGAATTGAGTGTCCTCTGATTTCAAGGGGTTCTCCAGTACGGTTATCAAACCTTCCTATACGTGGACCAAGAGCCCAAGCCCCGACAAATGCAACAATACCACCTACCATGTGCACAACCCCGCTTCCTGCAAAATCCTGAAGTATACAAAGTCTTATTGAAATCACTTGTCCTAAGGTATTAAACATTTTAGTACATGTAAGCATGACAATATCATGTTACTTATATAACAAAAGCATAACTTTCAAGCTCTTTTCAAGTTCTTTCCCCACGACCTGTTTACAAGTTTCTTCAGTTAATTTCAGCTTATTGTTAAGCTCTATGACTATATGATCGTATATATATTAAGATATAAAATGTAAACCTGATACTAACGTCAAATTTTAAATCACGTCAAATTATAAGTACACATATTTGTGGATACCGTCGGACTATACTGGACGCGTGAGTTCAAACCCCGTAAGGGCATGTCGTTGTTTCTATGAGCAATAACCTTACACTCATTGCTTAGTACTGGTTTGTCCGAGGGTGGGATTCGAGAGTGTTTCATTAGGCATTTAGCTTCCAACACGAACGAGCAAAAACATAATACTTTAAACGTAAATACTCGGATGGCTCGTCGAAAAAAATACACACAATGAAATGTTAGTTTCCGACGGTCATTACACCAGTACACAAGGTCTGTCTAATACAAAAACCTTTTACAGTCTGATGAATTATTCACCATGGGTATAACCATATGGGACATGCTGATAGCACTATCCCGACTAAATCAATGTCAACACACAAGCTGCAAAATTTATACCTTAAATTCTCAAAGCTATCCTTCGTAAAATGCTGATTGTATTTTGTCATAACCTATTTATAGCTGACTATATTTAAGATGAACACTATAATGTGAGTACAATTGAAGGATACATGTTTTTCCTTTGAACTTAGAAGTTGACAAAGTGAATTTGGTGTTGATGTATATTTCTTAAGAGTATTTCTTATAATTTCATTGGTAATTGTATACAATAACAAGAGCTGCCGTAGAACAACGAGCTCGACTATTCTTAGTGCTTGATAGTAAAACTAGAGCCTGGGTAAATGAGGAAGATTTCATCCGAGATACATTACATGTGCATAGTTATATGAGTCTTGAATATGGACAAAAATTTCGTAAGTCTAAAAGGACCGTAATTCATTTAAAAAACATGCAAGAGCTGTTGACCTAGGACAGTGACCTTCAGTTATGAAATAGCGAAGACATGAATCGCGTGTCCAGTAAATACCATCAGGATTTTTAAAAATCGATGCTTTATTCAAAGAATACCAAGGAATTTTCTAAGTTCTCAAAGGTCATGTGGCTTTGGTAGTATTCTTCAATTATGGCCCCGAAGATATGCATAAAGTTTCAAACGAATACACCGTAGTTTTGAAGATTGACAGTGATCTATTAAAATTTCAGACAGGTTTGAAGTTACAAGCAAACTTCTTTAACCAAAGTGTAACAATACGCCGACACCGACGCCTTGATGAAATGAGTAGAATAGCGCCTTTATTCCACATTTCTTTATTCCACTATTCTTTGAATACATATGTACATGTAGTACTTTCCTCATTTAATGCTTAATCAATAAACAAGTCATGCATATTAAGAGTTGTATAACCAACATGTTCTAGTTAAATAATCTTCTCATGACTAGATAGTACAACATTAATAAAACATAGATACATTAGAGGCTGAATTATTAATATTGATTCAGGTAAGGATAAAGGGTAGCATGATAAAATAAAAGATAGAAACATGTTGAAAAAAATGTTTCCCTTGGGAAAGATGATACAAGTAGAACAGCAGAAGTTCATGTTAGCTTCTTCATTAAAACGTTACATTAAATACAACTTTTATAGCTATCAAATGTAATTGTATGTGCCGGTTTTTAGCAGAACTGTAAAACTCTGTGCTTAATAATTTTGTTACATCATTTTTTTATGTGTCAAATCAATGATTTTCATCACATGTTGAGAATTATTGAAACATATAAGAACAACCGTGTTTTATATCGTGAATGTGACGGAAATGTTTAACAATATAATTTGTAACACGTTGTAGAAATTTTAATTTACGAAGTCAACAGTTTTTACGCACTTTTTAAACATCTGTATTGAGTTCAAATACTTGAAATATATAGAGGAATTGGACATTCATGCAAAACCTTTCTTCATTCCAAATTTTATAATAACATATATATTATATAATGGTTATATATTTATCTATCTCTTATATACTATATACTTACGTTGTATCCAATAGTAACAATTTCCCCGTCTATCTCATATGTGTCTCCATTTACAAGCCATCCCTCATCAGACCAAGCCCAGTGTGTTACTACTGGGTAAATAAAACCTGCAGAGAAAATAAATCTAGTATATTTCTGGCTTTTATTTATTTTTAATATATTGTAAGGTGACAAGTTCACACATTTCATACCTGTTGCTAAGTGTAACTTTGTTATGACCTTTTATATAAGAATCACTTTACCAACATCTCTGTCTTTTGAAAAGAAGTGATGATTTTATAAATTTCGTAACAGGTTATTCAGATACTGAGAATGTCTACGTAAAAGAAAAACATGCAGTTTGTTTGTTTGTGAGTTTGTTTTGTTTAGTTTTACGGCGTAACAACACACTTGTATCATATGGCGCAGAAACAGGAAAAATAATTTTGGCTACCCTCGGGTGTTACAAACTTAAAGCAACACCAAGGGTCAAAACAATCTCACCAGCTTGAGCTAAAAGAGGCATTGACTCCTGTTATTCGAACACATTTAGTCGCCTCTTACGGTCACACAGGGAAAACGGTGGCTGCAATTCTGATGCCTTAGCCCTTAAAGACAACCCGTCAGCCACAAGGGGTACACATGCATGCATAAATGCACCATTACACTATATTTTATATCAACATTGTGAAATATTTACCGGTAACTAAGGTACTGTAAATAAGGTAGGCGGTGAAATCACATCTTTCTGCGACAGCTCCTGACACAATGGTAGCCGCCGTGGCGGCAAATACAAACTGGAAGAACCAATGAGCATACATATTGTCTGGTAGGCCACTATGAGCAAAGTAGGTGTATCCTAGGAACGAGTTGCCCTTCCCAAACGCAAGAGCGTAGCCAATCAGCCAGTATGACACTCCTCCAAAAACTGCCAACATAAATGACATGAAAAAATACTTAAAAATGAAACTATGTGCTACAATTATGTTGAAGCTAATAACATATAATGATTTTAACATATGATACACATTACTATGTACAAGAAATGTCAGAAATGAGGATAGATAGATTTTATCCCCGGCGTCCTTTCACCCACACACAACATAAAAAGCGCTTTATCATCCACACAGGTGCTATAGGACGTCGTTTCGTTCATACAGTACTTAAAGACTTAAAGAGCGCTGTTTCATCAAATCCTACTTAAAGTGCGTTTATTTCAAGAAGTCTAGCGGGAATATTTTATGTTGTCACAATTATTCACACAGCCGATGTTTTAAATCAATCGGGGTAAGCCAAAGTTATATGTACACATTATATGAGACTAACACCCAAGAGTACAATATGATGTAGACGTACACATTGTATACTTACAAGAGTCGAGAGCATTCTTGATAAGTATATTAACCGTATTCTTGCTCCTCACTGCTCCTGCCTCTAAAAACGCAAACCCAGCCTGCATTACTGTAATGAGAATAACGCAATTACGGTAATATCAATAACGTAATAATTGTTATATGGACAATGTATATGTTACAAAAGAATATTGTGTCTGTAACATAAATGACTAGGCTTTAGAAAAATACAACTGTAACAAATATGTCATAACCTATATAACATGGGCGATAGAACTACTGAAATAGTAATTCGTGAGCGAAATAATTTTGATGAAATAATTTCTGTTACTGTAAAAAGAGAATGAAAATAAAAAGTAACAAAATTGTTTCCAAAGTTCTTAATGAACTCAAATAAATCACAAAGCAGCTATTAATGATTTATTACTTGATTTAACGCAGTTCAGAACGTGCTTTTATTTCGTTTTAATAGAACAAATATATCACTAATAAATCTGTGTAAGTTTAATTAGTAAACCATCATTTGTATGGTAAGGTGTATATCGTTTTGATATACCATTAAATGTACAGTTGTTGATGTTATCTTTATATATGTGTTAATATATTCTTTTAATACATTATCAACAAATTCACTATTCATAATATTAAGATTCCTGCATTTATTTACTGTAAATAATACCTCATACCTGCTCAAACAAGTTTTTATAAGTCGGATGTTTTTAATTAATGACAGAACGAGCGGTCATAAAAATAATCATATAAAACTTTCAAATAGCTAGCTATTCATGTGTAATATTTGTTAAGCTCAGTATGTCAAAATATATAATTTTGAAAGACTTTCAATGTAAATTTAAGCTAGTTTATTTTTTATATCAACATTTACATTAAGACAACTATTTGTAATGAACACCTCCTCAAACTAGCTGGGTGGCTTAGCACAGATGCAAAAGAAGTGTTTTATGTAACATGAAACAGGTTATAATTAAATCTACATACAAATTTTCGGTAGGTTTTAAAGTCATATCGGTAATATATGTTTGGTTTTTTTTCCAAAGTTACTGGTGAAGACAGACATCTAATGTCTTCGAGCAAATATTCTAGTCAGTTGAACCATTGACCTTTTGTAAGCTGACTGGAGAAAATATTTCAATGTCTTTGGCGAGGTATAAAACAACAGCCGCGAGAAGAAAAAATATGGTGCGGAGGAGTCATGGAAGTACATTCAAGTACATCGACAGCCAATTCGGAGGGGAAAATGACAATCGCTCCAAATGATATTTACATAATTATAATAAAAACAATTTTGTTTATGGTGAAAAGACTTTCTGAATGAAACATCAAAACAATTTATTTTCAGTAAAAGGCGGGTACGTACAGTAAATGATTACACCCATGACGACAAGAAACAGGGTATCTATGTTGCCCTCTAATATATCCTGTTGTACTTCTAATTGTTGTAATACAACCAGTAATTTCGAAATGTTTGTCACATTCATTTCTCAAAACGTAAATAAATTATTTTCAATTATTTTCAAAATTCACATTCGAATTTGTTCTTGATACACATAGTAGCATTTTAGATAACCAAATATATTCCTGCAATAAATTCACTCAAGCATTTTATTAACATCAAATATTGTTATCATAATTACTAATCCAAACGACTTTTTGTTTTGAAAAATTGATATTTTAAAAGAAACTATTCCTTAGATAAATGCCATCCTGAAAAAAATGTGAAGCAAATTAATTCCATAAACAGATTGCTCCGGATTTTAACATGTCCTGATAAATTCAATCATGTCTTTCAAATATAAAAATGACAGTAAGCCGACGTATCACGCAATGATAAGCTTCATGAGTTAATTAGTTCCACATTAAAGGAACTATCTTTTATTTTGAAGGCAATCATCTCTAGAGAATAACTCGACACAAATCTCTACAATATATCAAATACATTAATATACAGCCTCATTAATAGTTCAACACAACCACACATGAACATATAGCACTACATACTGAAAAACAAATCACATCTCTATAGCGTTCTTGCAATGTAATGATATAATATAAATGAACGATTGTTTCAATAAATATCTCATAAAATAAAATGATGCTCAGAGGAATAAATATTCATGTATAATAGCTGTGACATATTGTATTATTTAAATAGAGACAACAATAAATAACAACATTATTGTATAGATGAGAGTGATTGCGTGTAACTGCGACTGGGTCATAGTTTAACAATACCGCCGTTCATAAATATTGTCGCCATTATTTCTACTCAGTATCAACATGAAATTAGCCATCTTGGTGGACTTCCTCTACGAATTCAAATTTAAATATAGATATACAGTTGTTTTTCCAGTAATTCATGAACAGTAGAAATTGTATTCTTCATAAACAGTACAAATTGGTATTCTTCATAAACAGTATAAAGTGTATTCTTATGAACAGTACAAATTGTATTATTCATAAACACTACATATTGTATTCTTCATGAACAAAACAAACTGTATTATTCATAAACAGTACAAATTGTATTCATCTCAAACAGTACAAATTGCATTCTTTTTAAACAATACAGAGTTTGTATTCCTGATACATGTATGTAAAAAATTAGAGTTGAAACTCTCTATAATCATTACAGAGAAATGAACTTGAGTTTGACATAGGTATAGTATTTCTATGAAGAATCGTGAATATACAAGGCAAGGGTGAGGTAATTGTAACAAAAATGCAAAGAATGTAAACTTACGGTAAATTATAAATCCCATGACAATCAGAAAGAATTGATCCATGTTTTCACCGTCCACAGCTCGTCTTTTCTCCATTTGTACGAGGCTTTCGTTTAGTCTTAACAACGTGTCAGACATATTGCTTTCCATTTTTCTTTGTATCAAAAGTAATAAACAATTCTGTGTTTCAGGATCAGATCTTTGTCGGTAGCTTAGAAAAAGAGAATACAAATATCTAATAAAAGATACATTCAGTTATTGATTCACAAGATGGTTTATCAGGTTTAATTCATGTTCATTCAGAATTATTATTTGTTTGTCTTATTCTCATTGTGATACCTACCCGAATGAAGTAAAATTAAATATGGGCAACCTTTTATTTACAAGCCAAGAAAATTTTAATTATTTTAATCACGAAAAGCAGCAGAATGAATTAATTTCCTAATTATTTGCGTATCGATTTATTTGCACACTATCAATTGTCCATCCGAACACAAAACAAATTTTACTGACTGCTATATCTAGATGAACGTAAAAAAGTAAGCGATCACAGGGCTTGTCCTCCTTGTACAGTAAACGTCTACATAATATGAAACCGGTATCCAAAAACTGGGCTTAAATTGGTGCCCAAAATGAGTTAATTTGTTTGGGGGCTAAAAGGCATTAACATAATGTATGTATTGGTATGCACATAAATATGTTGCTAATATATAAACATATTTAAGAAACCGTAATTTATCTTCTAAAGGCACTGACTGGTATATTTTCTTATTTTTTGTATTTGTTGTTGTTTTTATGGTAACGTTGTTCTTTGGGGTGTTTTTCTTTTGTTGTTTTTTTCGAGGGGGGTTTAGCTTAATTAGAGTGAGGGTTTTGGGCGAAGGGGTTCATTTTTACTCGTGTGACCAGTGAATGACTTCGAGACTTCATTATCTTTTTTTAAATTATTCCAATATAAAGGAAACTTGTTTATAACGAGACAGGAAAAATTTCTCGGCAGTAAAAATAATGTCTTTATATACAGTATATAAATGTATTTAGACAACATACAAAGCAAACAAAAAGTCAAATGTGATCCATAGTCCTTTTGAAATGTTTTACAGTTTACAGTGAAAAGAGGACCATTTTTTCTATTCAATAATAGAAATATTTTAAAAAAAAACAAATAATAAAAAAGAACGTTACAGACATTATTTAAAGCCAGCTAAAAAATAGAGAGAACACCGTTTTCAAATAAAAAAACATACATACGCAAGGTGAATTTTTTGTACTTGGTCAACAGTACGATTTTTGTTATAGACATATCTGCTTTGGATTAGAACAGGCCATTTGAAGTTTAAAGGATTTTAATTAAATAAAAGATTAGCAATCGACAAGCCTGGCCGAATGTGCATGCATGCTTGGTTCTATAGTGGTGGAAAATGCTTATCACTTTCTATTCAAGTAGCTTATTTGTAAAACAAAACATGTTTTTGTCTAAAGCAAAGCTATACATTTCTGCGTGCAATTTGCAAGCGTTATTTCATTTCTCTACCTAGTGTCGTAAAATTTTAAGCCCGATTCTATTTTAACAAACATCTGTACATCGAATCAAGACACAGAGAGGGGAAAAACAGGTCCGCGTGCTACTGTGATTGTTTTGTACCTAAAAGCCTAAATTAAATAAGCCATAAAAGCGTGTAAACTGTTTACTGAAATGACAATAATATATATTTCGCCCGATCGACGTTTGATTGATAGAGTTCCTAAACAATCTTTAATTATATAAAGGCAATACCGCAATTATAATTTGTAATAGTTCTCTTGTAAATAAATCTAAATCTAAATAAACGCTTACAAGTCAAATGTCCAGAATACCTTCTAACATAAATATATTAGAATATTTCCTCATGATTAAATGTTGATATTGAAAACTTAGTTAGATCTAGTCCATTACAGTTTTTCTCCCGCTTCACTTTTCATATATGTACATTTATTGCGAGCACCATGTCTCCGGCTAGGCCAAGTGTTTATTGCATTTCCTATCTCAATATCTATTGTTTTGCTGACTTACAATTTATCTTAATTTTCGTTAACACCGCCTCTGGTCACATGTCTCTATCATAAAACTTTTTATATTTCTTGTTAATACATTTTATCTCATCGCAGAAAGATAAAAAATATTTAAACTGAAAATAAAATTGCATTAAAACTTGCCAATGTTCTCCGATGATAGTAACATAGTACATGTTTTGGCTTTAGGCATTAAAAAAGATAAAGATCAGCAGTCAGGGTAGGCAAAGGTTCACGCATGTACCCTCATATAAGGTGAAACGACAAATAAAATATTGCATGTTCCCATGATGAAAAGTATGTACTCGAGATGAAAAGTGAACAAATGTCTTCCTGATGGCTTTTTATTTTACCATCTGTCAAATTCAAAACTCAAAGTACACAGTTACAGATTGGCTGTGACTATGTCATTATGTTTTGCATACATCAATACGAAAACTTAGAATGTCTTTAATAAAATACAATCAGATGGTTTTAGACATATAAATCAGACTGCAGAGAATGTAAAAGTTATTGTAGAATTGGCATCGGAACGGTATTTTAAATGACATATGACAATTTGTCAGTTTAGGTTGTACATACATTTTTTGGAATTAACAAACCTCAAATTTACCAAAATACGTTGTTTTTGTAACTTTCGGGAAAACAGAGATTCGCACATCACATGAACAGGCACACATCACCCTAATAGAAAATATTTCCCGGGCGATATTTCTTATATCACCCTTAGTGTGTAATTTTTTCAATAAATAAGAAACTTATGACTTTCTGACAAGTATACTGCATAATGTGTGTTATTTATAATATTAAAGAAACAGAGACGTTAGAGATTGTATGGACAGGTTTGTTCAAGAGGCTCACGTTATCACGTTATTTAAGCTTACAACCCTTTACAATGTGAAAAAGAAATAAAGCTTTATAACCAATAACAGCATACTAGATCCCAATATCAGTGAATAATCTGATATTTACCAATTGTTTAACAAGCAGACTAAGTCTAGGTTAAATAACAGTCCTACTAAATGACTTGTGTCTGAAACTGTTAAATGTACGGCAATATTACATATGATTAGAACAAATTATTCTTATGGAAAGTTTTAACACTGCTATCATGGTCATGATTATGTACATGTACAAATAAGTAATAAGCAGATAAGTTTATGTTACTTACCAAACTGTTCCTGTGTAAGGCAATGGTTTGTAGATAATCCAAAATGCACGAGTTTTCCGTGCAGTGACAACTATGCTATGATGTACTGTCAATTTACTGGTGCATAATTAATAGGTTAGTAAACATTTTTGATATCTCAATATCATGTAAAACCGGTTTGATTTTTATCAATGTGTATAACCATGCGGTCTATTGTTCGGGTAATAGTTGAGTTTGGGGAATTTGGCGAGTTTAATGGCGGCGCACATACGTTAAACAAGGTCCCAGTCAACATTACCGCTCGTCCAGTTATAACAGCTTCTTTTTCTTTTTGGTTATAGTACAGTTATAGTGATTTAGTATGAATGTCAAAATACTACTTTGTTTACATTTTGCTACTTTTACGACAATTTTTTTTAAGAATCTGCTCTACTTTTTCAGGCGATACGGTGCATCATTCATGAAATCGGCGAAACTTTGTCTTAGTCTTTATATATTCGTTATTGTATTATCACAACGACAACTCTCAAAAATTGAATAAATGCACCCGCCGGGTCATCAATTACATCATTTCACGAGTGATGTGGAAACATAATAGCTTGGAAATATCTTAATGAGGTTTAAAATATAATATGATACTGGTTCATTTACCTAGCGTGGGTTCGTTTCGGCCATAGACTTACACGAGTTTGCGTTCTTTTTCATTGTTTTCACATTCCTGTATTACTATGTACAGATGTACGCGCTTTCTGCATAAAGTCTAGTGGAACGGTAGAGAAAAAGTACATTAAATTCACGATATTTTACAGAAATGATAGAATATCAAACATGAAAGAAAATGTTAAGAAATTGACATAAAGAGATAAATAAATCGAACAAGCAACTTCTGCAGAATCCTTGTATTAACAGAATACTTATTCAATGATAATTTATCGAAGTTCTATATTAAAACATAAACATGGCTTTTTAACATAATATTTACGGTAGTTTGAACGTCTTTTTGATGCTGTATAATTTGACAGACATTTCAATTAAAGTAAATCTGTAAACTATCACTTGAAACAATCTTCTGTATAAAAAAATCAAACCAGTTTTTCAAGTTTTGTAAATACAGCTCGATGTCGTACATTATAAAGTAGATAAATAATTAACCGATATTTAAACCTTAATTATATTTTTTTCATAGTGAAATTCAATTTTAAACTGTACTTAACTTCTTTGGTATTTTAGTTAATGCGATATGTTCCGTTGACTAGTACATAAGTATTAAAACATAAGTATTATTCTACTTTCATCCTCTGGCCTCTTCTCTTATATCATATACATTAATTGTTCAAAATTTTCAATAATAAAAATCTCTTTCCATTTTAAATCTTCATTAATGATCGTGCTTTAAAATGTAATTTTAATTTTGTATTGCATATCAAAAGGATTTAAATGCCCATTTAGCCTCAAAATGCTCTAATTTTATTTCTGTAAAGCTTTTTACTTTTGGTGTTCTGTTACCATTTTCGTCATAGTTTGTAAAGCTTAACCATAGTTTGCTTCTTCTGTTCTCTGACAATAAGAACAGTTATAGTGATTTGGTATTTTGTATGGAAGTCAAAATATACCACTTTGTTAACATTTCACTATCTTTATTACAAATTATTTTACATTCAGCACTACTATCACCAGTGGTAAAACACGAAACACGCAATAAATACATTCCTTTATTAAAAAAATAATTAAATACATATGAGCCGTGTCACGACAAAACCAACATAATGCGTTTGCGATCAGCATGAATCCAGACCAGCCTGCGCATCCGCGCAGTCTGATCAGGAATCATGCTGTTCGCTATCAGTTTCTCTACTTGTAATAGAGTTGGTAAGCGAACAGCATGGATCCTGATCAGACTGCGCGGAAGCGCAGGCTGGTCTGGATCCATGTTGGTCGTAAACGCACTATGTTGGTTTTGTCGTGACGCGGCTCATATATGCCTCTTTTTATGAAGAAAAAGATGTATGTGTATAGCTAAAGTTTTGAGACATAATGTGCAATACGACCAGGTCACTTTTGCCGTAACTACTTTCTTTACAATCTATAAGTATTTAAACATCATTCAATAGTGCATCAAAATGTATCTTTGTTTAACATATTCGTACTAACCGCGCCTTTTTCCATTTCAGTGAAAACATCTGATAGAGAAATATTTGTATAAGGATAACTAAAAATTCATGGCTTTAATAGAATATAAATATTAAAAATTACATATCTCATTCATGTGAAAAAAGCTTATTTTATTATTATTTTTTTTTTGTATGCATTGGTCTATTTTTGACCTTTAATTCTTCTTTACTAAGATACGTTATTCAATTCATTACAAAATTAATTTGAAATTTTTTACCCAAAATATCCGCTTAATATATAGTTAATACAAAGGTATTAAAAGACCATAACTTAACAATGGGATTATTCGAATTAATCCGCAATGAAATACATGTCTCAAATATATTTCAATACCAGTATTTGATCATATCAAAAGTTCAGACTTTAAATTCGTCACGGGTTTTTTTCAAGAGACCATGATTATTTGCTTAACAAAGACTTAACAATCCGTGGATTTCGGCCAGCATCCTGAGAATATTTTTTCTTTTCGTGGGAAATCATGAAATATAATGGATAATATTGGAATATGAGTAAACATTCAATGTTCTGATATGTTTAAATGCAGACGATAATATAATGTGAAACCTGTTAAAAATGGATATTTATTAGATATTTGGCTGGAGGGATTATTTTTTTCGATTAGAGATATAAACATTTTATTAAAATGTCAGAGACGGATGTTCAACGGCTTTCACTCGTGGGAGTAAATCCGAACAGCCGCTCATTGAAGTTTCTTAACACAAAGAACAACATAGCGGCAATGTCGTTAAAGAAACAGATTGCTTTATACGAGAGACAGAAGACATTCAGCATCTCACTGATTGACTCAAAAAGACATGACGCACAGGCTTTACTAAAACAAGTGAAAAAGCTGGAACAAGATTCAGAAGAAAATCAAAGGTGTGTTGCTAAATCAAACGTCATAGCGAGAGTGATGGTGATAGAATTTAAATAAATACATAAATATCTCCCTTAAAGTAAAAAAAAGACAATATATATACTGAAAAATCACAGTATTCTTAAGAATCAGCTTTCACTGTTGTAGCATACGATATGCATGAACAACTAAATCACATTTTGTAGAAATATGAAAAAAAAATATTTTGTTATTAAGACAGCTTGATATTTTAACAATTTTATTTATTTCATGACTTTCATAAAAACATTCACAAGGTAAGATTATCAGATATATCTCACTGTGATGTTATTATTCTAAATATTATAAGTATCGTTGCTTCTATTGATGTGATGAAAAATGTAATCAAACTTCAACCAAGAACTGTCTAGCCCTGCCGTACAGAATTCAGGGTTGAGAATTTTTATTTAGTTCAATAGATCAGTTTAAAGCATAACCATTCCAGCTTATTTTATCAAATTTCAAAAAAAAATATTGTGCCAAATATCTTATCCATAAGCTTTGAAGTTTCTGATAAGAAGTCTTTTAGTTATTTCACTATATAAATTAAGTGATCCCCGGGTTGCAGCGAATTTTGCCACCATGTGTATGATTTATATAACTTTTGTAGAAGTCCGTTTGACTATGTTACAAACTAAATATTAAATCTTTATGCATTGCGGTTTTATAAAACAAGACTTAATGTGTATTCCTATATAACTCAAAGGGCATAATTTATATAAAGGGGACCACAAGGCAATGAATGATACATGTACAATATCTAAGCTTTTGTCATTTCAGTTTTCTAAGAAGAATTAACTTTTTTTTTTTGGTTAAAAATTTGGTCAAAATCCACTGGGTATTTTAGGCGGAGATGTTGTTTAAAGAAATTGTGGGTAAACGACGGACGATGAACGACGGACACAATTTCAATGCCATCACAGAAATAAAAAATTATCAAATTATTAAGCAATGTATCTCTATAGTCTCATTTGTAGAGAAATATCAGAAATCAATTTATAATATTCAATTACCTTCCTCAGCTGTAGAGATATCGGAAGCGTCGCCTTGTCTATTTCTCTAATATATATAGGTAAAATTCTTCTAAATTATTTATCATTTAAGGATTTTATATAACATTTGAAGTGCTTATCTTTATAAAAGCATTTCCTTTTACCTGACTCCACAAACACGAGGTTAACGTGTTACCTGACTCCACAAACACGAGGTTAACGTGTTACCTGACTCCACAAACACGAGGTTAACGTGTGTATGATAAGAGGCTGATACTAGACACTTTTAAACTAGCAAATTTTTGGTCACGCAAACAAATTTTCTCGAAAACTGTGTTAATAAAACACTGGAACTATATATATGTATAGTTTTCATCTTACATAACACAGCCATTCAGGGGAATTGACTGGATTGAATACTGACAATGTCTTGATATCTTTTATGAACAAATGTCGACAAATTATAAATTGTAATAGTTTTGAACGAGAATTTGACGAGGAATTCACCCACGTATGTAAGTGACGCGACATGCACAAGTAGTCCCTAAGGAACAATGTTAGACTTTTAATATCGTTTAACTAAAGTGATTTTATCATTGACATTGAACATTGAAACTATAGTAACATAAAATCATGGTTTGAAGCAGACAAGCTTAAACGTCGTAGTTCAATAAACTTGTAACACATTCAGTTCAATTACTTTTCAAAATATATTTGTATTACAATTACTGTCTGCTGTCTGATTCTAATTCTCATTAAGGGGAGCGGTGACCTAGTGGTTAAGGTGTCTGCCTATCAACCCAGGGATCATGGGTTCGAGTCCTAATCGGGTCACGACCATGTTTCTTCATATGATATCAGTACTGGTTGGTTCCAGGAAGGTCGAAAGTGATTAATATAAGTTGCAAGAACTTGTTTAGCAATCGAGCCTAAATAAATATGTTTAAACCATTCACATGATTATTGAATATAGAAATTATTTGTTATTTTCAACTGTATTAATGTTCACAGCAGCTTGCATAAATAGTAATTTTCTTTTTTTATTACTGTATTATTTTAATATTTATGGAACTATTCAATACGATATCGAATGTTTCTCTTGTAGCAACCGCATAAATCACAAATGAAAACTAAATCTCAGGAGTTAATCAGTGAGAAGGGATTATCATTTGGATTAGGATTTATAATCTAACATTTAATACAATCTTGAAGTATTACCAGGGTCTGTTTGATTTAACCGTGCCATGGGCACATGTCAGGGCTAAATGACGAAATCTTCTCATTACACGTTGGTTTTTGTTGTTATTTTTGAGTGTGTGTGTTTGTTGTTTTTGTTGTTGTTTTTGATATATCGTGACTTGATGATAATGATACATTTCCGATCCTAGAAGATCGTGCAGCACGACATTGTTGTCGTGTTTCTCCTATTTGAGTTTTTTATAGTCGGTGGTTGCAGTATTTTTTCTTGGATATTGTATAATCAGGATATGTTACCAGTTTTTTAAATGTGTCGTTTGACGTGTAATCTGTGATATTCAGGCTTCATAATCTCTGATGTCCTTTCAAAAGTTTCGCCAATTGTTTCTCGTTTGGGCCATACGCAATCTTTTACTCGTGGATCATGCGCCACTTTTCATGGTATGACACAAACTTGTCACACTGCTTGAAGGTTTTGCAACATTTTCAATTTTTCCGTTTTTGGCGTTTTTTATGGAATCTCTACATTTTTAGGTCAGAAAGTAGAAGGAAGCAAGTCCTTATAAGCATTAAAACTTTTGTTGTTGTTATGTTTTTTATGGTAACTTTAAATAATTTGCATAATGAGCAGATAAAACATTCATTATTTTATACCCCACACACACACATGCCTCTCATTTATTGATGTTTTTCTATCTATTTTACATCGGATATGTCGACTTTTAATGAAGTAATGTTATATAAGCAGTGGCGACGTCCTATTACCTCAAATGGTAAAGCGTTGGGGTGTTAATCGAATTTGGCAACACATGTTCTTTTACCAGACGGTGCAGGTCACTTTTGTTGTGATTTGTGATTGATCATGAAATCTTTTCTACTGTCATTCGAATTGTACCTCTGTCCTGGCAGATACAGAAATAATAATAGTTCTTGCAAAATTGAAGCATCCAGTACTGGCAAATGTCTTGACAGCCTGCCCATGAATGATCCAGTGGCCGAACTGTGCTCTGGTGAATTCAAAGTGGCCTACATCCGTAATCTGGAAGGTAAACTTCAAATACTACCACCGAAATGTTAGCAGTAATTTTTTGTCTGTTTTTAATGTATGCATTCTATCTATTTGGACATGAGATACCATTTAAAAACAAATCATTAGTTGTTGTTTTTTCAACAGCAGGTTATACTTTGATAAAAGTAAAACACACAAGCTAGGAAAGATATTTTTCTAACTTCATTGAACTAATTTCGTAAACTTGTTTGCAAATCAATTATCTGTCAAACATATCAAGAACAGAACTGAACAGAAGAGAAGTTTTATCAAAGACATTATTTTCATTTTTATTCAATGACATATTTTAATGTTGAATAATGCCTAAGCCGGTGCTAGGGGGCGTGGACGGTTCTTTACACTTACCACTACCGTCCATGAACAGGCTCAATCAAACTGAGCCTGCAACAGTTTAAATTCTGTCGTTTTGAGCGTTTTTTGAGGATTCTGTTTTTCTCCATCTTACAACAAGAAATTTCAAGACAGCAACATTACAAGTGACAAAAGTGGTTTTACCAATACTCTTATATAATACAGAAAAAGATGTATCATTAAATTCTTAAAACTTAAATTTCATGTAATAAATTAGAAGGAAATTGCTATAAATATAAACTAGTAAAAAACAGACCTTTCTTTGGAATGTCATTGATATAAGAAAATAAGCTAAAAATTTTAGTTTTTGGATATTTATCTACTTATAACATTAAGCCGAGAAATAGATACATATCTTCTAAATTGATACTGGTATATAATATTTGACTAGCAGCCTTTATGAAATGTATAATGAAATTGAATATTTGAATTAATATGTTTACATACAACAAAATGCATTGACTGGGAAAATAAAGACAACTGAAATTATATTTTTCTACCATGCATCTAAACATAATTATGAAACTTAAGGTATATAAAGTTATATAAAGTTAATAGTATTAGACAAGACTAAAAAATCCCTAATTCATAAGTTATTGGTCTATGACCGATTTTGCTGCGAATAATGTCTAGAGCAATGATTTATATTTTAAATGACACTTTTCTTTTATTGCAGGTTACTGGGTCGTGATTGCGGTTCTATCACTCCGCCACAAGTGACGAAGCAGCGACGACGACGAAAAATCCGTCTCGCACGGACTGCTCCGGCTAACATGCACCACTCCGATGATGAAATGCAGCACACGGCCTCAAACAGAAGACATCAAGAAATTAGATCCGGTCCAGAAACCCAGGCAGAAAAAGATCACGTGCTTAAACTAAACAGAAAACAATCCATGTTTTTACAACTACCTGGCAAAGGTAAACAAACGCATGCCTACTATGATATTGATGTACCTAAGAGACCAGAACTGCCTAAACCTAACCCTAAAACATTACTAGATGTAATGGTTGGACTCAATGCGTTTTCACATTTACCAAGAGCGCGAAGTAATTCCAATGAAATGAGCGATACGTACCGCGGTGATAGCCGGATGTCAATTATTGACGAGGATTCCATGTATGGAAGCCATGAAAATATTGCAAGATCTTTTATGACGCAGTGGAAAAATAAAGTAGCATCTCGAAAAATAAGTATAATAAATAAACTCGATACTCAAATGGCAGTCCCAACTTTACAACGATGCGACTCTATAGCTCTAAGCAGCGTACCGGAAGAGGACATATCATTACGCGGAAATTCGCGCGCACATCGGAAGTCAAAATGGACGTTGCGTCATCAGATGAAACAGCCATCTCTACCAGCTATTGATGATGAAGAGGAAAGAAAGGAGCAATTCATGGAATGGATGTCTGAGCAGAAAGCTAAGTTTAGAATAGAGAAGGAGTCAATATTTGCAAATTATCCGAAAGATAAACAGGCCCAGAGAAGAAGGTCGTTTACGTGTTGGCTACAAGAAAGACAAGAAAATAACCAGCAATATGAAAGTAGTGATGAAGAAGAAGACGAAGATATAGCTGATGGTCTGCAGGAATTTCTTAGAGAGGGAAATGATGATGATGATATTGGAAAACCTACAAATATCGGTGATTTAATGAAGACATTATTGAAAATAAAGACTAGATTTAAAGACCCTCTTGATGCACGCGTTAAACGATTCAATAAAGAAATCGATGCTAAAAAGGCAAAAGACGACGCTCTAAGAAATAAAGAACCGTCGGCGTCACAAAAACGCCGATGGAAAATGTTAATGTACGGAATTGATGCAGCCCTAGCAGATTCTAGCGACGATGACGATAATTACTACAACACTATATGATTGTTCTTCTTGGACATAATAACTTCATTTTCAAACGTCACTGTAAATATATCTTTTAAGACTTTAGAGTAAGGAAAGAAGAAGTGTAAGAAATTGGAAAAACAGGAACGTTTGTTTATATGTTCAAAATAAAATAAATAAATAAATAAATCGTCACATTTAATAGTTATAATAACTTTTAAAAAATAATTTTTAGTTGGTCATTTTAGATTTTTGAAATAACATGTATGTGATTCACTTATTCCGATCGGTCTGTCTTAAAAGCTTATTAAAATAATAACCTTGAAGGTTTGATGTTGTCATAATTATGACGTTGGCACTGTCAGTTTGATTTATCAAATACGACGTAAAAGAAAAAAAATGTTTAAATGCAAGTGAAAATTTCACGGTCATGTAGAGACATATTCGAAAATTAAAATACGATATTAACATTTGTGTTACGCTTGAATTCAATCCAAATAATAACTAGAACTGTATCCAAAGGACACGGATGCCCCCACTGTGCAGATGTGCTCGTAAACAAGAGCATGCATATCTGTATGTAAGGTTTTTATGTGGAACTTTTTATTAAAATCTGCCATCCGGTTTAAGAGGAGTTGCGTTCACAAAATTCTATATGGTATATAGTGAAAAAATCAACAAAGGGCCATAATTCTGTTAAATTTGGTCGCAGCAAAAATTCATTCCTTAACTACCATCTACACATTAAGGTTGTTCATCCCTGGAAGTTTAAGCAAAATCTGCCATCCGGTTTAAGAGGAGTTGCGTTCACAAGATTTCGGGACGTACGGACAGACGAACGGACGGACGTAATCTGGAGGGTCTGCAACGCTATAAATATAATAATAATAATAATAATAATAATAAAATCTTTTTTATTTATAGAAGGTAACATACAAAGTTTACACAGTAAGAAGTATACTTATTTTCAGTATGGCCTTCTGATTTAACAATAACAAACAATAAAAAAGTAGATCTATACAAAATTTAAAATCTTTTTGTATAAACAAAAAAAAAAAATAATATATATATATATATATATTATATTCTTGAATGTAAAGGTTAGATATTTTTATTTATTCATCCGACTGACACTCATTAATTATAGTAATTGTAGATAAACTCGTAGTGATTTATAAACAAGAGCGATCAGTGATCTCATGATGGCAAATTTTATGTTGACTTGGTGCTAATCATTCCTGTAAAGTTTGGATAAAATTGCACCAGTAGTTTATGAGGAGTAGTCCGGACAAGCTTTTGTGTACCTGGCAACACACAGAAAAAAACACCTTTTTATCAAAGGGCCATAACTCGGCCAAAAATCATTCAACCGGAAAACCCGTGCAATATGCGCAAGGACTTGAGCTACAGATCAATCCTGTAAAGTTTCATCGAAATTGCATTAGTGGTATAAGAGAAGTAGTCCGGACAAACTTTAAAAATAAAAATTATTAAAGGGCCATAACACTGACAAAAATCATTGAACCGGAAAATGCTGACAATATGCACAACTAGACTTGGTACTGATCATTCCTGTAAAGTTTGGATGAAATTGCACCAGTAATTTATGAGGAGTAGTCCGGACAAGCTTTTGTTTATCTGGCAACACACAGAAAAAAACACCTTTTTATCAAAGGGCCATAACTCGGCCAAAAATCATTCAACCGGAAAACTCGTGCAATATGCGCAATGACTTGAGCTACAAATCAATCCTGTAAAGTTTCATCGAAATTGCATTAGTGGTATAAGAGAAGTAGTCCGGACAAACTTTAAAAATAAAAATTATTAAAGGGCCATAACTCTGACAAAAATCACTGAACCGGAAAATGCTGACAATATGCACAACTAGACTTGGTACTGATCATTCCTGTAAAGTTTGGATGAAATTGCACCAGTAGTTTATGAGGAGTAGTCCGGACAAGTTTTGTGACGGACGGGCAGACGGACAGACAGACGGACAGACAGACGATCGGACAGACAGACGACGGAGAAGTGATCCCTATATGTGTTAACTACTCCGTAGAGGCGACACAAAAAAGGAGAAAAAAGAATCATATCAGCATTTACAACAATTAAAATATAAATTGGTTAATTTTCATCATGTATCTAACTGTAGACTTAGAAAATAAATTTTACAGGTGTTTTTGAAGGATTGTAAAGTCGAACATTGTTTGATAGTAATAGGTAATTTATTCCAAACGTCAATACTGAAATAAGAAAAAGAATCCTTTAAATAATTTGTATGAGGTATACTTTTCAGAACAAGATCTTTATGCGCGATTGAGCGTAAATTGTGTAATTTATTGTGAGAGAAACTAAAAATTTCACTCATATATAACGGTGCCAGATTGTTTAAAGATTTATACACCATAATTGCTGTGTGGTATTTCACTCTAAAATTGAACTTCAGCCATTTAAAAAGATCTAATGTTGGTGAACGTATTGGTCTATTAAGTGTAATTTTTGCAGCTCTTTTTTTAATTGAGTTTACTTTATGATGTATGAGTATGTGTCCTTTCCCCATACCGTACAACAATAGTCAAGCTCAGGAAGGATGTACGCCTTTTTACTTCGTAAGGTAAAAAGTGATATGTTTGAAGAGGGCAATTTTTGTATTTAGTTTTTTGCAAACAGAGTCTATTTGATAATGCCAGTTTAATGTATTATCTATATAAATGCCCAATAACTTATGAACTGTAACATTTTCAAGAGTTGTATCATTTACTTTCAGTAGGAGAGGATTACATTTTTTCACCTTTTTTGAAGAACCTATCATCATGCATTTTGTTTTTATTGGGTGCAAAGACATATTATTAAGGAAACACCAATCATTTATAAAATTTAATTCTTTTTGTAAATTATCTTGTATTTCCAGTAAATAGTCACCGGATTGGTAAAGTGTAGTCATCCGCATATAAGTCTATATTAAGATCATTACGGAGTATAGATATATCATTTATATTAGGTATTGTGGGTAAAAATGGCGGACGTGTTTTCAATTTTGGATCTATGTTGAAATATTTTTGGATTTATATTCAATATTATGGACATCAATTTTAGCACATTTCTAGCAAAATCAAGTATGATGCCGACAGACCGATATTCTAATAGGTTTGAGCCTCTCTCTGATAGTTATGAAGAGCAGCGCGGCAAGAGAGTTCGCCGCTCAACAGGTGGCGGATCATTACATGGACATCAGGTAGATACACCTGTTTTACAATCATTTGAAAACCTTGAAGAATTGAAGAAATTACCGAGTGACGAAAAATTAAATGTTATTCTCGAAGGTATGTCGAATATGGGTTTACTGAAATACAGACTAGATAGCATTGAATCTACAGTGTATATTAATTGTGCACGAAATGAGGTCACTGACCAACGTGTAAAACTTTTAGAATATAGGTCGATTGATTTGGAGGCCCGGGCAAGAGAACAAAACGTAATACTAACTGGTGTACCCGAAATAGCCCGAGAAAATTGTATAGATGTCGTTGCAGACGTTATTAAAAATAATCTAGATCTTGATCCTAAAACTTTTAATATTTATGACGCCTATAGATTAGGTAGAGTTTTCAAGCCACGTGCACCACATCTTTCACCAACGAAACCGCAACATAGATTTATACTTGTGTCACTTAGCCATAGAGTTGAAGCAGAAATTCTTATGCGGAATGCTCATAAACTAAAGGACACCAACATTGGTCTAACGCGTGACTTGCCTAGAGAAATCAGTGATGCGAGGAAAGCTCTGTGGCCTAAATTTAAAGCAGAGCGGGCAATACACGGTCCAAAGGAAGTACAGATAATATATCCAGCAGCACTTAAAGTCAAGGGCAAAATCATTCATGACATGTTTCCCGATTGGTATGAGACATTGAGAGGATCACGCCATACCAGCGTTCACAAACGGGTTGCAGAGACAGTAAAGCAAAACTCAGACACAATGCGCCAGGCCTTTGATACTCACTATAGAGATCAACATGTAGAGCCATGTGAATCTGAAACTATAGAGGATATATGCCCAGACACTGACCAGAATATCACCGCCACAGTACCTCCTTGCACAGAAGAGACCCAGACACGCGAACGCCCACTTATATCTGAACCTTATGTACATACTTCATGTGACAAAGAATCTAAGAAAGCAAGCCAAAATAATGGACAACCTCTGTTGAGCGACCGTTTAACAAACAGTCGCACGGACAAGAATAAGTCTCCGCGAGGCAAAGGTCCTTCGTTTCGAAAAAATGTTTCCGCATCTGATGGTTCCAATTCTACGGACGTTAACCGGATTAAATCAAGCAGATACGTGAATAACAATAAAGGTCGTACTAGTTAGCACGTGCCGGGGGCAGAGACAGAGACTATCGAACATGTACAAGCAAGTACTTTTTTAACATCTGAAGACTATGAAAGTGTCACATTCGAGAATAATGTTATTTATTTATGTGCAAAATGTATAAATTTACCTAGCACGTCAAAATTCAAAATTTGTGAACATTATAAGCCACACGTCTTATCTGACTTTGATAAAAGGAACACTGAAGATATAGCTTATAGCCCGAATATCTCGGAAGATTTTATATCTCATTGTGAAGGCTATTCTAAGCATACATCTGAAAGTTTTACATGCATTAAAGATTTAAATATTGGTAGTCTGAATGTTTGTGGTCTTAAACAAAGATGTAATTATCCTGATTTTTTAGATTTAGTGAGAAGCTATGACATTTTTTGTGTTCAAGAGTCAAAACTTGATATCTATGATGTTATAAATGTACCAGGATATAAATTTTATTCTAAACCTAGGTCTAAAGGATACTATAGGAAATCAGGAGGGCTCGGTATTTTTGTTAAAGACTGTATTTCTTTAAATGTTGAAGTGCTAGAATCCAATAGTGATTATGTTTTATGGATAAAAATTGATTGCATCATTTTTGATAAACAAGAGCACTTGATATTAGGAGCCGTCTATGTACCTCCACTACAATCTCGTTTTTTTAATGACGATGATTTTTTCAATTTTGAAAATGATGTTTCTGATAAATGTTCTTTGTATAAATATTGTATTCTCATCGGTGATGTTAATGGTCACACAGCATCTTTACCTGATTATGTAAGCTTTGATAACTTTTTAACAACATTTTTTGATTTAGATGAGTCTTTTCTCAGTGAATTTAACTGTATTGAATATTTAGAAGAAAATAATTTCCAAGCGAAAAGAAACTCTTCTGATAACAAAACGAATGCTACTGGTTTAAGATTTTTAGAACTGTGTAAAAGTAATAATCTTTTTATTGCAAACGGTCGTATGTGTGAAGATAAGGTTGTTGGTAAATGCACTTTTAGAGGAACTTCCGTTATTGACTACGTTGTTTTTTCGCACAATTGTTTTAGTCTTTTTTCTAATTTTCAAGTTCTTGATGTAGACAATTTATTTTCTGATGGCCATTCTGTACTAGCATTATCACTGACAATGTCCGTCAAAAATCAAGACTGTACTGCCGAAACCAATAAAACAAGTATGTCAAACTTAAGGCCTCCTAAATGGGAAAATGATAAAAAAATCGAGTTTATAGAAAATCTAAGCAAAAGCAAATTAGCAGAAATAAATGCAAAAATAAAACGGTTGACTATAAATATCACGAAATCAGAAATAAATGAAATCGCAGATGATATTGGCATATTATTTAACAATTCAGCTAAGGATACCTTTTCACGAAAACAATATACATGTACAAAAACAATGCGTAACTCTTCTTTTACAAAACCATGGTTTGGGCCTCAATGCAATAAAGCGAGACGGCGATATCATATCGCACGTAGAAATTATTTCATTCATAAAAACGACCAATACAGGTGTGAATTGAACCGCGCAAGTAAACACTATAAACAGACAATAAATACATATACATGTAAGCATAAAACAAGAAATGAGCGAAAACTTAGAGAATTGCATTCTAGACGCCCAAGAGATTTCTGGAAAATTCTAAATAATTTAAACGCAAATTCAACACCAGAAAACTCACCCGACGTCGAAACATTTTATAATTATTTTAAATCGGTAAATTCGGATAAAAATTATGATGACAGTGATAACTTTGACATGCCAGACGCCAATTTAAATCAAAACGAAATTTTGAACTGTAAAATCTCAAAGGAAGAAATAATAAAAATGATTGATAAAAGTAATAATTCAAAGGCAGCATCTCCTCAGGATTTTATATATAATGAATACCTTAAAAGTACAAAAGAGTTTATGGTTCCCATTTTGTGCGATTTTTTTAACAAAATTTTTGATTCGGGAATACTACCTGATTGTTGGCTAATCGGTACTATCGTCCCGTTATATAAAAAGAAAGGTTCGTCACGTGACCCTATGAATTATAGGCCAATAACTTTACTTAGTTGCTTAGGTAAAATTTTTACGGCGGTATTAAATGAAAGAATAAATAAGTATTTAACCAGCAATAACATTTTAAACGAGAACCAAGCCGGATTTAGGCAAAAGTATTCAACAACCGATCATGTGTTCACCTTAAAATTTCTCATTGATAAACTTAAAGCAAAAAAGAAAAAACTGTTTTGTTCATTTATTGATTTTTCAGCCGCTTTTGATAAAATATGGCGTATAGGCCTCTGGGGAAAATTGCTTAAAACGGGTATTAATGGCAAACTATTACAAATTATATATAATATGTACCAGGACATTAAATCTTGTGTATCTATTAACAATAGTATTTCTCCATTTTTCAAGAGTTACTGTGGGGTCCGTCAAGGGGAAAATTTGTCCCCAATTTTATTTTCTATATACCTTAATGACCTAGAAGAACATTTGTCTCGCAATAATCAAGGCATTGATATTGAAAACATTGACGACAATGGCCTTACATATTTAAAATTGTTTGTATTATTATATGCCGACGACACTGTCATTATAAGTGAAAACGAATCTGTTTTTCAAAATTTACTTAATGATTTTAATCTGTACTGTTTAGAATGGAAAATGACCGTGAATATTTCTAAAACTAAGATTATTGTGTTTGGAACTAATAAACCAGAAAACTTTAAATTTTATTTAGGAGGTTTAAATATTGAAATAGTTAAAGATTATAAGTATTTAGGTATTCTCTTTTCTTCATCGGGTAGTTTTCTAAATGCCCGTAAACTGATTGCAAGTCAGGCAAATAAAGCAATGCACCTTCTGTATACGCGAATCTTCAATTTGGATTTGCCACTTGATATTCAATTAAAACTATTCGATCAAACGATTCTTCCAATATTGACATATAATTGCGAGGTCTGGGGTCACGAAAATCTAGACATGATTGAAAGAATACATACCGATTTCCTTAGAAAAATTACTAAAAGTAAAAAGAGCACCCCACTTTACATGTTATATGGTGAACTTGGACGATATCCACTTGAAATTGTAATCAAATCGAGAATGATTCATTTTTGGAGTAAACTATTATCAAGTAATACAACGAAAATATCTCACATCTGTTATAATCATATGCTGAACTCTACTGTTAAATACAAGTGGTTAAACCACATAAAAACATATTAAACCAAACGGGCCATACATATATTTGGACATATCAAAACTCGCTCTTATTAACCAATACGTATAAGCATGTAAAAATGGTATTAATTGATCAATTCGTACAAAAATGGCACAGTCAGCTTGAAAACTCATCTAAAGGAATAAACTATAGGCTATTTAAAAATGATATATCATTTGAAGCATATCTAAATATACTACCAAATAATCTAAGGTTCACTCTTTTCCATTTTAGAACAGGAAATCATAAATTACCTGTTGAAATAGGAAGGTGGCGCAACTCACATCTTCCATATGAAGCGCGTAAATGCAATCTTTGTATGTTAAATGAAGTCGGTGATGAATTTCACTATATGTTAGTGTGTCCTTTTTTCTGTCTTCAAAGAAAGCGATACATCCCAACTTACTTTTTCAGTAGACCAAACGTGTTGAAATTTAAGGAATTATTATCAACAGAAAATTTTGATCTTCTTAAAAATATTGTATTTTTAGCACGTTCTATTATTGAACACTTTAAGACTAATAGCTAGAACAAGACAGGCCTAACGATTTTCTAAGTTAAATCCAAATGAATTCAAGTTCTTCATCATTTTCATATATTGCTCCCTGACTATCTTAGTAACGAACGATTTAATATTTATAGCCTTTCTTAGCGGTTGTAAATATTTGCAATATCGTAGTATTGTCTATGTACGTGAAAAGCGTGCACCTGTAGTGACGTATTAGTATTTTTCTCACGCCACCTGATATTACTTTGCATTAGTTTTCATTAGTATGTATGATAATTTGATAAATAACTATACAATTTATAGAAGAAATAATAACAAAATGTGTTAATTATTATATTTTTTTTAGTATCATAATGCTCTACTACTCTTTTGTTACACCTTTTCTAGAAGTAAACATATATATTGTATTACATACATGTATGTACATGTACTAACTATTTATCAGTTAATCATAAATGTATATTTGGAAACATAAACAACATTTCAGCAGTTTTGACAATATAATTACTGTCCCCATGTGATGAAAAAAGTTTAAAGTAGAATTTGTATTATGTATCATGTTACCCACTCTTTATTTTATGTTAATCAGTCATATTGTTACTATTGTGACGTGGCTTCTAATAAAAGTGATTGTTGTTGTTGTTGTTATATAAATCAAAATAGTAAGGGCCCAAGAATGGATCCTTGGGGAACTCCTGATTTTACCAGTAAAATGTCAAATTACCTACTTGAACTGTCTGTTTTCTGTTTGATAAATAGGAACGAAAAAAAAATACAGCTTTTTTTGAAAAATTATATAATTTCAATTTGTGTATTAAAATTTCATGATCGACAAGATCAAACGCTTTTCTTAAATCAAGGAAAATAGCACCTATCATTTTACCATTATCAATATCTTTGATCCAGGCATCAATTAATCTAAGTAATGCTGTATTACAAGAATGTTTTTTTCGAAACCCTGATTGTCTGTCATGTATAATTTTTTTTTTTTTTTTTTTTTAAAAATGCCTGAAGATGTGACGCAATATGTCGTTCAAATATTTTTGAGATGGAGGGTAGAATTGAAATTGGGCGATAATTTTCAGAAAAGTCTCTAATTCCTGATTTAAAATAGGTAAGACACGAGCTTCCTTAAGTTTATCAGGAAAAATACCCAAGTGAATACTCACTTTGTGAGGGCATAAAAATAGTACTGATGCGCCTGTCAAAAATATGTATATTTAGATGAATTTTAATGAATTTCTAAACAAATTACTTTTAAGGTCAATGTTATTGCCATCGTCATATTGAAATTTCCTAATTTTCAATATTTCTCGTTTATGGTAAGATCTATTAAGAACCAAAGGAAAAGCATGTAATGAAAAGTTGTCGTCCAAAAGCATCTTTTTTCCATGTATAAAAGCTCTAGCCTACATAGTGAAGATATCATATGTCCGCAGGCAGACGTATTTTATTTGTTTGTTTGTTTGTTTGATTTTACGCCTTTTTCAAACAGTATTTCAGTCATATAGGCGGGTAGTTTCCTAACCATCGTTCCTGTAGAGTTACACCAGTACTTGACTACCTTCCTCGTGCTAAACTACCAAATCATCTCCCGGGGATCGAACCCACGCCAGAGAGGTAACTGGATTAGAAGTCAACGACTCTAACCCCTCGACCACGGAGGCGGTACACAGACGTATTTAAAAGTATCAGTACCAACCTTGATTTGAAAATACCGTATAAAGCATCCATTTTAAATCATTCACGTTCCTTTGAGAAGGTGGAATAATGCTTACTAATAGCATATGCGATAAAGAATATTCTAGCAAATCCGTGGGTAAAAACAAACTGTTACAGTAACAACTTCGAAAATAAGCGCAGCGGCAGCTTTGAAAATTTTCGCGTAATGATGGGCAAAAAACTTTTTAATGCAAGATGCATGGTTAAAGTGGAAACGTGGTCAATCTTATTACCTGCCTTACTCTAAATGATACCGTTAAATAACAGAAATGAAAAATATCCCTTACCCTTTATATTTATAATGCACAAGTCTTTGTGAATATTCTGAAGTAAAGGTCCAACAACGTGATAGTTTGGCATAATTTATATATACATAATCATTATATACACATGTATTTCCGCTGTACATGCGAAATTGTATACATTTTATGATATATGTTAACAAATAAGAGACATTTGAAACTATGCAGTATAGGGGAAGCTGCGCAAGTCACGTCATTTCGACAACATGATTCACGACAGAAAAGCTATAATGGCATTCATTTAGTTTTTGATTAATGGCTGGGGCATCCAGCGTGCCGGATCCGTTCGCATTCAAAGAATGTATGTCAACATTCTACTCGCAGAACTTTGACAGATCCCTACTCTGTAAGATACTGTACACATTTTGTCCGTCTGTCTCTTTCTAGGGTCACAATTTCGCTATGAATTACTGATAGTCCTCCCGTTCGGAAATCGCCTGCATAACTTCATTCAACTTTGCAAACGGTACATAAATATTCACACCGTCCTTCACCTTCACTTTTTTATCATTTTGTCTCATCTGTTGACATTTCAAGAAAAACGCATAATTTTGTGATATTCCATTTTTCGTGAACGCCAAATAACATCATTTTAGTTTACTTTTTGTTTAGCGTGCTGAAAAAAACAAGTTTATGTTCATGTCAAAATTTTGAATGCACTACTCACATAAGCGGAAAATAATGCTTGGATTGAAAGTCAAAGTTTGTACGTGCGCCGGTTGGCAAAATTCCGATTTTATTAATAGTTATTTTTAAATAGAAATATAAAAAAGTAGTAGATCTATTGGTGAATTTTCATTTAAATTTTCCTTGTGGTTATATACCTCGATAATGAATACATATACTTTCTCAACATGCAAAATTACTTACTAATGTCTCACCTCACAAACTATATAGTGACACATATTTTATAACTTTCCTTTATAAAGTATGTCGCACAAGCACCTGTGATAAATGCCCGAAAACACGAGCGCATTTGTCTCACTAGGGATAACTGATTGTTTTTTTGTGTTTTTTTTTTGGGGGGGGGGGGGGGGGTTCGGTTTCACGTTGTACGAACACAGTAAATATTATATGGCGACTTTCCAGCTTTACCGGTAGAAGAAGACCTCAGGTGCCCCTCAGCGCATTATTTCAGGAACCACCGACGTTCCGTAAGCTAGCTGGATAGCTTTCTCACATGAAAAAAATCCAAAGTCCCTGGCATAATTACAGATCTTTCTATTTCATAAGTTTGTTACGCTAGAATAAGACATGCGCATCTGAAGTTTTTGTAAATCATTTGCATGCAATCAACCGGGGAAAACTGTACTATTGTCTGAATGACCGATGGTCAGTTATAACCATAACACTGTTAAATATATATAAGTTTTATTCTAAGTACTTGAGTATATGTTTACATGTTCTACACTGAGTTAAACTCACGTGACTAGAGAGTATATCATATTGCACAACAATGACAAATGGAGATTAAAAATATTCTCTGACTACGTATTTTCTACAAAAAATACTTTAACAGACGTTACAAATATAAACAAATAAACAATAAGTATGAAAATACATACTGTAAAACATATATAAAAATATTGAATATAAACAGTTGTAAATGTGAATATTGTAAATGTGACATTAGCTACAAATATACATGTGTTTATATTGCATTATTCAAAGTTAATGTTATTCCTCGTTCCTGATAAATACCATACATGATTATACATGTATATATATATATATAAATATGAAAATATATTTTGTTTTAAAGAGCCGGTATATCGGAGCTGGAGGGCCCTGCCATTTCATTGCTTTCTGGTGCTGCAAACAATAGTGGACATAGCAGCTTGTGTACAATACAAGGGGAATTCATAAACTTATCCTTTTTTGTTGTTCGCTTAGCTACTTGACCAGCAGTTTTGGTCAGAACTTTTAGGAAGTTCATAGTTGGTTCAGTTTTGAAGTCATGCTTGCAAATAACTTTATTTAAATCGTCTATCAGCCAAGAACCTTTTTTGATATTTCGTTTAGATCTCTTCCCAGCTGTTGTTGGGTACACTATCAGAAAATTATTAGGAATGGCGCATGTTGAATAAAATATGTCATCCTCAGGATCAGCATCAGACTCGTCTTCAGAAGAGTCGTCATTCCCAGCCTGGTTATCGTCATTCCCAGCCTGGTTATCGCCTTGGCCCTGTTCTGGTTCGCCATTGTCACCATTGATGCCCTACAAATTTAAGTTAAAATACACTTATGTTAAAGAGGACAATGTGAGATAACTTATAACGAAAAATTATTTAATCTACCAAACTGACGTCTTTTCGACAAGCTCACCACTCTAGAATTAGCAAAGGCGACTTTACTATTCAACTGTGAACGCTACAATGTTAAATAAATTTTAAAATATAGCAGAGGCAAGTTTGAACAACTATAGGGTTCATGCAAGTACAAAAGAATGTTGAAAAAAACTACCTTGATATTCAGTGTACGACCCCGCAGTTCTGAAAAGAGCGTATTGCCAAACCACCCAGCCCGCAAGTGGTGCTTTGACATTAGCCAAATTTTATTTATATTACAAACTAAACGCGTTAGCATGTGTTTGAGTGGTTATATAAGAGCACAGGAGATTGACATTCTATCAATTATTGAAAAATATAAGCAAATAATTAAAATACAACGGCAAATGTACCCCACTATACTATAAATTATTTATATATAGAGGGGTACATTTGCCGTTATTTTTTTTAATTTTTGCCTATAGAATGTCAATTTCCTGTGATAAGAACGAATTAAATCAACAAGTTATCGAAATAATGGTTTGTTTCGCAGCTTTCGTGCTTAGAAGTACGGTCTTGTTCCATGGTTTCATAAACCACACAAAATAACTGTTTATAAACCACACAAAAATAACTGTTTGTATTGGTATGTTTTCATGTATACAACAATATTGAAACAATGCGATGAAACAATGCGAAGGACTTGCTGTAATGTTGTTGTTAATTCTTTTCAAGACGAATAAAAGGTTTAAATAAATAATTTAGTTTCGAAGCGTAATATAATACAGCCACTGTTGGTCGTATCAGTTGTTATACTAATACAGTTTGACCCACGTCACTTTCTTTCCATTAGATCATAAATGTGGGCTAACAAATCGTATTTGCTTTCAGTCCCAATTTACAGATACGCATGCTAGAGAGATAAGCATGTAAATCACGCATCTTCTTCAGTTAGTTGCTTTATTCTACGACATATGTGCTATTACGGATCGACTTATTTCTCGGAGTTCTTCAGAGTTATAATAAGGAATCCATCTATATAAAATAATAATAATAATAATAATAATAATAATAATAATAATAATAATAATAATAATAATAGTAATTATAATAATAAATCAATCTTCCATGTGGCCTTCAACAAGGAACAATATGAATTTAACATATTCAAACTATTAAAATACATAAATGTAAAAACATAAAGGTGTATACATCAATGTGTGATAATACCTCAAGTATAAGGTTTTAAAATGGTTTACAGATGTAGCAGACTTGATATTATCAGCAAGGCCGATCCAAATACATTATCCAGAAGAAACAAAAGACTTACAAAATTATTAGTATGAACATCTGACGATAAAATGAAATTATTCAATAAATAGGAAGGCGCCTGATTACCCATCATTTTAAACATCATAATAGCTCATTTGATATAAACTTTATATCAAAAGAATATCATACATGTCACAAAACATACGTTGATTCTCAGTTTCGCAGTTTTGATGAATAGACAGAATTTCAGCACCACGCTGATTGGACATCATCAGTAATAATTGCACATGTTATAATGTATAAACCTATTTTTGTGAACCGCCATAATTCAGTCGGTATACAATAGTATTCTTTAACACTTTATGTATTTGTATCTGAAATGTTGATTGTTTTAATGCGAATACTACACGGGTCTTTTGAGATTCTAGTGAAATTGTATTAATTATGAAACATCCCTCGTATATATAAATGGATGTAAATGTACAAGTACTATATTAAGATGAAAATTTTAAAATACTTACGAGTTCTCCTATCCCAGCTGTAACTTCAACCCCTTGATCATCTCTTTGCCCTGAAGAATTCAAGGTATATTAATATTATTTACACATACAATATATAATCTTCTCAGGTATATTACGTTATCTAGTGGCAGCTATAATAATTATGACTAATAGAGATGCATTGAATCTATTTATCACCTTTGTTAGTGAGACTGATTTGCGTCTTAAGGTTCATTTTATTTTTACTGCTGTCTACATCCACTAAGCTCAATAGAAAGCTCATCGGATTTGAAATAAAGAGGTTCGATTCTCCGACTAGGCGAATTGATCTCGCACATTTAGTCCATTTGTCCTCAGTGCTTGTTCAGAAATCAAACCAAAAATGTGTTAAAACCGGCGCAAAAATTCCGCCAATCAAATTAACTCATTATAAACAGTTTACAGAAATGAGATTTTATCATTTTTATCATTTACTTAAACGTTCCTTATTTTTAGCACACACAGTGTAAAAATGTATAGTTACAGGCTACAGGAAAATACAGTCACTTTGGATTGGTAGGGCAGTGTCCATTTTTAGGTTTCAAAGTGCGTGCAGAAAGGATTATTTGTTTTACATGCAATCTATACTTCTTGCTTGACCTATATTTAATCTCAAATGTGACATGTTAATATGTAGTAAAAGTGTAAAAGAAAAGACACAGAAACGTACATTAGACGTTTGGTTACTATAGACCAAGATCGCATCAAAATTGTTCATTTTTAATGTACGTGAAAGACCATTTACCCTTATCTATGAATACACATCAAGTGTCAGTTCCGTCAAAAGTGTCCTTAAAACAATCAGACTGAACTTCTAAATGTGCAGTTGTATCAGATTTTAAACTGGAACGAATCTATAATAACATTTTACTTAAATAATTTCAGCTTTGTTTCAAATTTTGTCTGTAATAGCAATCGAATATTTCGATATGATAGTATCTTGATCAACACGTACATCACCTTGGCATCCTTACCTTCCGGTAATTCATTGTTCGTCCTGCAAACTTGTAATACCACAATTCTAGGTATTCCTACAAGAGACGGACATTTGTCATCACTTAAGGTATCAATCACGTCTGCTAGATAAATCTTCTTGCCATCACTAAATCTGATTATCTGTTGTCCTTTTTCCTCTCTTCCGTGTGTACTAATGACTAGTAGGAAACACTCGGACTTTGAATGGTCTGTTTTCTGAATCTTGCAGGTCAAACAATCGCATTCTTTCGGTGGATCTCCGGAATGAATCCACTGTGACTTTTTCAGATCCCTACTTTGACTTTGATTCAACCATTTAAAACCAAGTTTGTTACAGAAAGATGCTTGAATGAAATCCGAATCATTGGATGCACCTTTCCGTTCTTTAAAGCCGGACTTATCAACCTCTTTTTCATTTACAATAACAACAGCATAGCCCCGTATTTTGTTGCTTGTTGACATAGTGTCTAGTTATCTGAAAAATGTTTAAAAATATGTTGTTGAATGATTAGCTGATAAATGCTACATTCGGGTTGTCTAAAAATTAATTGAGCCGCGTCACGACAAAACCAACATAGTGGGTTTGCGACCAGCATGGATCCAGACCAGCCTGCGCAGCATCCGCGCAGTCTGATCAGGATCCATGCTGTTCGCTATCCGTTTCTCTACTTGTAATAGGGTTTGTAAGCGAACAGCATAAATCCTGATCAGACTGCGCGGATGCGCAGGCTGGTCTGGATCCATGCTGGTCGCAAACGCATTACGTTGGTTTTGTCGTGACGCGGCTCATATTTTTATTCTTTTCTCGTGTCCGTCTATTTATTTAAATACTCGCCAGTTACAACAATATTACTCAAATCCATATGTCTGTGTAGTAATACAATGTGACGATCAACCCTTATTCTTGCAAAAAAACGCAGATTGAAATTGTCGAAATTTTGTTATTATTGAATCAGAAATTACATAAATGAATAAAAACGTTTACTATAACAATGTTTACATGTATAACAATATGTTTCAATACTAGTGTATGGATGAGTAATTCATTATTGATACTTATTAGTAACCCAGACCAGGGTCTTTCAAACCCTGCCCAGTTCAAGGTTACCTTTTTCGTTGGATTCTAAATAAGGAAAATCTACTGAATTTAGTTTCAGGGTCCAATTATTTGCCGATGACACTGCTGTTTATATAGCAGTCAATTACAATTCCCAAGAAAGGATCTTACAACAAGACCTTGACAGGTTACAGCTATGGGAAAGCAAATGGGACATGAAGTTCAACCCTTCTAAGTGTACGGTGTTAAATATTACCAAGTCAAAACAACCATTCAAGTCAGTATATTCACTCCAAGTCCTAGAAAATGTCAATGACGCAAAGTACCTTGGTGTTACTTTCTACTCTGATCTAAGTTGGAACAAAGTCAATCATGTTACCTCTTAGGCTAGTAAAACTAACTTTCTTAAAAGAAATATCCCTTCTAAAAATTCAAGCGTAAGGGAATTTGCATACAAAACCTTGTTAGACCCCAGCTTGAATATGCCAGTTCTGTCTGGTGTCCTTACACTCAGCAGAACATCCACAAAGTTGAAATGGTCCAGCGCAGAGCTACGCGGTGTGTTACTAAGGACTATTCTACATACAATAGTGTCTCCCTTATGTTAGATAAGTTAGGTTGGCGTTCCCTGGAAAATACAAGTAGGAGAACTGATGTTAGACTCCGAATGTTTTCAAGATTGTGCATGGACTGGTTGCAGTGCGCATACCCACAGGCCTGGGAAGAAAATATGACCACATTGATAAAAAAAACTTAAATGTGTCAAAAACCAAAAGTGAAATATATGCCCCCTTATAAATATACTTTAAGTTAAGCCAAGGCAGGAAACTTCAGATTAGAGTCTGCGAGCAAGGGGTTAATTTCCCGGGACGTTGTGAATACAATTGTCCAGATAATTAAAATAAACTTTTATCACGAGTTCACGTTTGTATTAAGCTTCCAAATGAGACTGACCTCTAGTCTCTAGCCCTTCCCGTTCCTGAAAACTGAAACTCTTAACTTATAGTATATTTTTAAGGGGGCATATACATGTATATCACTTTTTTGACACAGAGGTTTTTATTTGTTTGGGTCGTCAGACCAAACAAATAATGTTAGCGAAAGTTCAGAGCCTAATGCTGTTAATTGCAAATGCCTAAAGTAGTCCACTTTTTTGAGGCGGTTACTTCCCTTTATATGTATAATAACACCGAAAAATTCAGGAGAGATCAATGCGTATTGTCAAATGACAGGCGCATTAATTTTCAAGCAAAGTAGTTCCCGAATGGTCGAAGATTTCTAATATTGTTTCATTCTTTATAGATATTTTCTTCCCAGGTCCGATACATGTACTCGTGCATGTGTAAGAAATCTGTGATGTTCTATCTTGACGGTCTTTCAACAACTTGATTCAATATGAGACAGGCCTGTCTTGGGGGGAGGAAACGATTATGGGGAGTAACTTGAAAGGGAGAGTTTGACCATTTGTTTGGCACTGGGATATACGATATAGATATGTCCCAGTTTGGCAGTAGGAAATGAGTCAAACGCCGAATTAATTAAGCTAAGATACATTAAATACATATTGATACTAATTAAATCTAATACAAAGAAGTTAAAATGATAACCTTATCAAGTTATGCGGATCCGTTTTCCAGAATATCTACTTTTGGGATACTAGTTAAACCTAACACAAAGAAGTTAAATGATAACCTTTTCCAGAAAATCTACTTTCGGTTTGTACTTTCGGTTTAACAGTTACAGACTGGTTCGAAAAATTTGGTATAAAAAATACGTAAGACTGACCTTGATTTTAAGTGCAGTCTACGCTTGCAAAATGGCTGACAGGGATCTGCAAGAACGAATTTTAAAGTTTTTAAATTCAAAATCTAAGAAGAAGGAAGCTGCTGCGAAAATTATTCAAGCTCTCAGAGTACCAAAAAAGTCTCTTAACAATCAGCTGTACAAATTACTACGTGAAGGACGTGTTGTCAAATGTGAAGAATCCCCGCCAGTTTGGGCTCTGCCTGGGAGTGGGGCTGTCTCTTCATTGCCAGTCGCAACACGACGTTCTAGGCGTGCTTCTGGGGATATTATCTCAAACAAAAAGGTTCTTTAACATATTGTATTTATAATGGGGGACATTAGTGAATAACCTCCCCTGAGTACTCCCTATAAATAGATAGGTCCTAAGCAATTGGATTACTCGGACTTTATCGCCTATTTCTTTGTAGCAAACTGAATTAATTAGGGCTAATTATTATCATTTGTAATATTCAGATTAAATATTGCGATAAGATGTAGAATCTGTTGACATAAATGAAACATTTTTTTCTTATTGTTTACATATTTGTTGATGCATGTGGAAATAATTGATTAAAACATATCAACCTGTCTTACATAAAACTCAACGATAAAACCAAAGGATTCCAAATATTTGGACCTACTTACATTTTGGTTAACCTTGGTTTTTATCAAGGGAAGATAATCCAATATTGTCCCTCATTCCATATCATATATGTTAGATAACACGTCACTTCGGACCATTGACATTTCGAACCCGACATCTGGACACTTTGGACCATTGATATAAGGCAATTAAAAACTTGATTTTTTTACATATCTATCGTCACTCGGGGCTGAATTGATTAATACATGTATAATGGTGTGAAGGGTCTATCTATCTTCCATTAATGTCAAATCCAAGCAAGGGTTTGACATTAAAGCAGCACGCCTCCAGATTCCTGTTAATGTTCATGAAAATTTTGAAAATGTATTCAAAAGTAAATATTGTAAAGCTGACAGAGAAAATAATATGCACATTTCAAACGGCACTAACAACCAATTTAAATTACAAAAAAGCGGTCAAAATATGCAAAATAAACCCTTACTGCGTTAGTAACGCATTAGAAATATGGTGAAAATTACTGAAAAATTGGCCATCAATCGCAAATAACATGGAAATTATTACCATTATATTAACCAATTCAGACCTGAGTGATGTTAGATGTTGATTTTTTCAAACATTTCAGGGTGTTATTTTGGTCGATTTGATGACCAATATTGGGTCAAAAAATTGAATAAGTAAAATTATTGTCATTTTTGTGTCGCCTTTACAGAGTAGTTGCGACATATAGGGATCACTTCTCCGTCTACTATCTGTCCGTCTGTCAGACCCTCACAAAACTTGTCCCGACTACTCCTCAAACTACTGACTCGTGCAATTTCATCCAAACAGGAATGATCAGTACCAATTTGAGATGTGCATATCGTCAGCATTTTCTAGTTCAATAATTTTAAACAGAGTTATGGCCTTTTGATAATTTAATTTTAATTTTTGAAGTTTGTCCGGACAACTCCTCTTATACCACTTATAAATGCAATTTTTCAATGAAACTTTACAGGATTGATATGTAGCTCAAGTCCTTGACATATTGCATAGGTTTTCCGGTTGAATGATTTTTGGCCCAGTTACGGCACTTGAATGAAAAGGGTGTTGATCAAGTTTGTCTGTAATACTCCCCATTATACCACTAATGCAATTTCCATGAAACTGTACATGATTGATTGGTAGGTTAAGTGCTTGTGCATAATACACACGTTTTGAATGATTTTTTACCTGAGTTATTGCCCTTGAATAAAAAAGGTGAGTTTAAGGATCGTTGAATGTCCATCGTCCATCCACACTTGTTCGTTAACACTCTAGCGGTCACATTTTTGCCTCAATCATCATCAAACTTTGTCAGGATGCTTATCTAGTAGGGGTGCCATCGATTCAATCGATATCGGTGTATCAACGATCTTTGTTATCCGATTCGATATCGATTCCATTTTTGAAATATCGGATATCGAATGCACATATATTTTTAGCTAAAGAAACTTCAGCAAACAGGTTTTATAGAACTAGTTTCAGCGAACAGGTTTTATAGAACTGGTAGATCTGTTTACTGTCGCAAAACGTCAAAATAAAAGCGACATATAAATTTCTAAAATGAAAACGGAAATCAATGCCAAAGTTACCTCCCAGTGTCTCTAACAAATGCTGCCTAATTTCGTTGTAATCTCGATCGTATGCTAAGTGGATGTCAAGACCCCTCAATTCAGATTTTAAAAAAGGAAAATGCCAAGAAAAAATTGTCAGTGTTTATTTGTAAAAATTATGAGTACAAATGTTAAACTTTAATAATTATTCAGGTTCTAAACACTATAATTTGCCAATTAAACCCGGCTTAATTGGAACAGCAAGGACGGGATTTAGCACGATGAGCAACTACGTAAAAGCAACAACAACAACTAAAGTAAAATGGAAAAGGCTTTAAACTTTATAGTTACTAGTCATTAGTTTTCATTTATAGCTATACAATAAAAAAAAGAAACAAATTGTTCAGTTTTCATAGTTTATCTTTTTTGCATTTGTCTAAATACAACTGCTTTGTCAGTGTCATTAGGAAATATTTAAAAAGACTTGAAAGCTAAAATTTATCCTGGCAATCAATATATCGCTGTATCGCCGATAATTCATTACCGATATATCGATACAAAAATCCTTATCGATGACACCTCTATTATCTAGTTGATAGCTCAGATGAGTTCGAACATGGGTCATCTTGGATGAAAAACTAGGTCACAGGAGCTAAAAATAGAAATACCTTGTTAACACTCTAGAGGTCACATTTTTGCCTCAATCATCATCAAACTTTGTCAGGATGCTTGTCTAGGTGATAGCTCGGATAAGTTTGAACATGGGTCATCTCGAATGAACAACTAGATCACCGGAGCTAAAATAGGAAAATCTTGTTAACACTCTAGCGGTTACATTTTTGACTCAATCATCATCAAACTTGGTCAAGATGCTTGTCTAGGTGATAGCTCGAATGAGTTCGAACATGTGTCATCTCTGATGAAAAACTAGGTCACAGGAGCTAAAAATAGAAAAATCTTGTTAACACTCTAGTGGCTACTGTTTTGATCCAAATATCCTGTAAATTGGTCTGAAAGTTTGTTTTGATGATTTCTAGGTCAAGTTCGAATATGGGTCACCTGGGTAAAAAACTAGGTCACACTGCTCAAATATGGATAATCCTTGTTAACACTCTAGTGGTCACATTTTTGACTCAATTATCATCAAACTTGGTCAGGATGCTTGTCTAGGTAATTGCTCCGATGAGTTTGATGGGTCAGGTGAGCGATCAAGGGCCATCATGGCCCTCTTGTTTTGTGTTGCCAGCTAACCAGAGGTTTGTCTGGAATACCTCTCAGAAACTGCTGGTGCAATTTCATTAAAACTTTAGGGGAATGATCAATACCATGTCTAGTTGTGCATCTCTTCAAAATTTTTGCTTCATTGATTTTTGTTACAGTTTTGACCTCTTCATAATTTTAATTTTGAAATTTGTCTGAACTACTTCTGTTATACCACTAACGCAATTTCAATGAAACTTTTCAGATCTGATCTTTACTCAAATTATTGTGCACATTACCCAGGTTTTTAGGTTGAATGATTTTTTGCTGAGATATGGCTAACATGAGGCTGCACATGTCATCACTGATGACCCTTGTGTTACATTTAACTGCACTGTGCCATAGAAAATTATAATCTTGTACTTCAAATAGAAATATGTTCCTATGTTCCTATGAGTGAAATATATAATGAGTATGGATACCCAAATATTTGATTTCTTTGTATTATATCACCAGACACTAGCCTAAAAAGCTTGTGGTTTTCTTGCCCTAAATTCTTTGACTGTTATACAGTTAACACAAACAAGTATGGGTTCAGATGTCAAACTTTCCAGTTAGTCATAAGCTTTCAAGATGGCAGCAGCTGTGACCCCATCCCAGTATCTTATAGTGTCTCCATGGCTCAGTCGTTCAACACCCCTCTTATTTCTTGTGTGTATAAATGACCTACCACATAACATCAATTTCATGGTTCTCCTGATTGCAGACGATACTGCAATATGCATTTAAAATACTTTGACATCTGAAATAAGTTCCCTGAGGCCTTTGAAATGACATACAGTCGACTCTCGTTATCTCAAAGTCATCGGGACCCTCAAAAATATTGAGATAACAAAATATCAAGATAAACTTATAAGTGTTTTACCCAGTCAAAAACTGATTTTTACTTGTTTTTTCAAATTATTATTAGCTTCCGACATTTTCCCACAATGTTGTGAAACAATATTGCAATGTTAAAGGAACTCCACTGGGATTTATAAGCCTAAACATGACATTTTAATTTTTCACATATATTATAAATATGAGCACTTTAAACAGAAATATAAATAAAATATAACTAAGAAATATACAAGAAATACATTGAAAATCATATGTTTGTGCTATTCTCAGTTTGATTAGAGTCAATTTTGGGTCATTTTTCACTATTATAATAATTATTCTGGAAAAAACGGAGCGAGCTAATGATCTGAAATTTTGCACATAAGTTATTAGTATAGATCTACATCAAATGGAGTAATAATCTGAAAAAATTATTTCCAGTCCTGTCATGTCAAAAAACCTCAGTGGAGTCTCTTTAAAGTCATAATGAATTAAATACCGTGTTAGAATATTTTTACATTACGGAAAATTCACTCATTTTAGACATGTTGATAAATAGCTAATTAGATTAACTAACAGCTCGACTTGTTACAAACATAATTATCATTGTGACACGCGCTAATGAGTGATTAACGTCTGCTTTGTGTTTTTCACACCTTTGGGAAACGGACGAAAAGTCGAGATAAACAAAAGATAATAGTGTGAAAATAACTGTTGGTGCTAAAATATAACATCAAGATACTGAAACTATCGAAAGAAAAAATATCGAGATAACAAATATATTCATTATAGATATAGAGGAAAGAAAATTGGGACTTTCAAAATTTCATCAAGATAACGAAATATGGAGAAAAGCGATGTTGAGATAACGATAGCTGACTGTAAATCATTTAGAAAATTGTGGTTGGAGTAGGACATTGGTTGAAAAGAAATTTTGTTTGAAAAGAAGCGTAGATATCTTTTTCTAAAAACCACTGTAAAATTTCTCATTGTAAAATTTAAATTATACCAATTATTTGTAAACCTTCTCCGCTGTTTCAATTGTTTTGTACATTTATGCTTTAGACTGTCTTGTCTTGCCATTTATAATGCAAAGTATATCCTCATGGGCTTTATGGCCTTATGGAATATTGTAATTAAACTTATCTTCAAACTTATTTTAGTAAATGAAAAATTTTTCAAAGAAGTGCAATCTGTTAGATTAAGCTGAACTATGGTCAGACCTCTAGGGCAACTAACATACTCCACTCATACTCCACTCCCTTAATCTCTGCTGACTTGAACTTGTATATAGTCTAATATAGAATTGAGCTGCGTCATGACAAAACCAACATAATGGGTTTGCGACCAGCATGGATCCAGACCAGCCTGCGCATGCACACAGTCTGATCAGGATCCATGCTTTTCGCTTACAGACCCTATAACAAGTAAAGAAATGGATGCGTAGGCTGGTCTGGATCCATGCTGGTCGCAAACCCATTATGTTAGTTTTGTCATGACTCGGCTCAGATGATCTGTTATCCTTTCTACATTAAGCATCTGTTCTGTACAAGTCATCTTATCTCAATTTTGGTAAGAACTGTTGCAGGGTCGTTTTTTGTGTTTTTTTCAGTGGGGGCAGGAGTGTATCATTACAAATTTATATATTACATTGGGCATTTTTAGCATTTTAGTCATTTGAGAACCTCTATTTCTACATTCAAAGAAATCACAGCTGATGAGGTTTTATTGGAAATATTAGAAGAATGAAAGGGTTTGTGAATGTTATATTCATTTTGTTACTCTTAAATCTCTAAAAAATTTGAGAATGTATAATAATGAGTTATATTGTTAATTTTAGCAGAAAGACGATGCAGATCTAAAATATAAGATACTAGAGTATCTAAATGGAAGATCTAAGCCAAGCAAATCTCTTGAAATTGCTAAGGGAACTGGTCGCTCACGAGCAAGTGAGGTTAACACCACTCTATATGGTATGTTAAAAGAGGGATTGATAAAGAAGATTTCAGAGAAACCACCAACATGGGCCTTGGTCACAGAAGTGAAACCTCAGTATAGTCAAGGTAGTTATTTTACTGTAATATACCAATCAGGGTGATTTATTGAGATCTTTCTGGTGTCAGTTATTCACCTGTGACCATTATAAAGATTTAGGATTAGCTGTCAACATAGACAGATACTCTGTTATCAACATTTCATTTATTATCTCAAAAACAATTAGACGATCTTCTAAAAGTTCAAATGAATAAAATGAGGTAAAAATTGTGAGATAAAATTATTTGCTAAAGCAAGAAAACATACTTTATTAAAAGCTGTCAGTCACTTTTTTCATGTTAAGAATATTTATTTTTAAATGTATTCAGATTTCAAATGGTTGTCTTTTCCATTATAGCATAGAAATTTCTGCAAATATTTTCTGTTTCACTTTCAATGACATGGTCACATGCATGTTATGTGATGGGAAAAATATTGGATATTCAAAAAATTGCTTTCATAGTACATGTATAACACAAAAATATATATAATGTATTAATATTATCATTGATTTTTGTTATAGTTTAGGCTTTCTTTTCTGAGTCCAGTATTTAATTAGTCAAGCGTACTTCTCTTACAGCTCTTATTTTTGGTAAGACTAATCTATTGAAAGGTTTAATTTTGTGAACAATAAAAGGGCTACCGTTATGTCCACTATCTTTTGTATATATTTTCATGTATTTAATGTAATTAGAAGTTAAAATATATATATTATCAGACAGGAGGCAATATTTCAGGTGTAGCTTAAATCTGAGATTTTCCTCATGATATAATTACAGGTGCAGAAGGCATTGGATTTGGTGCTTCAGCAGAGAATAACCAGTCTGGTAACTATTTCTCTCAAGGTCAAGGTATCCCAGAATTTCAGGAAAGAGAACTCTTCAAGACAGAGCCTCTTTTTGGATCTGAGACATTTTCAGGATGCGCACATTTGAAAGAAGAAAATGAAGCTGGCTGTAGTAATATAAAGAATGAACAAAGTGAAGGTTTTTTTCCTGCCGAAGATGATATGGATGTTTCATCACAAGGATCAAGTGAAATTAATGAAAGGTATGAAGACAATAACATTTCTGAAGGGACTGGTAACTATGGTGATCTTGATGATGATGCTGTTGAATGTGATGGAGATACATTTGACAAACAAGAGCAAGATGCTGAACAAAGAATGGATATGTTGAATTTTGATGGAAAATTGTCGGCCATTAAAACAGAGAATTCTGGAGGAATGATTGGGTGTACAGGTAATTCTGGAACTGGTCTAGTTAATGAAAATGTTTGTGCAAAGAAACATGCTTGGAATGTTGTAAGAAACCAGAATGATGAAAGTCTTGAAGATGATCATGAGTATGATAGTATAAAGAAACCAAAGACATTTAGGGATGTGTTTAATCTAGATGATCCAATATCTGAGGATTCAAATAATTCTTTCAAAAGTGGACAAGATATTGACAGTGAACTTCCATCAGAACATGATGTTACTGCAAGTCAAGCTGTTAAATCATTAACATCATGTAAGAGTGAATCCAGCATCTCTGAATATACAGAAAACCAAGACACACCAAAACTATCTGCAAGTTCTTCTGAAGTAGATACACCAGTGCAGAAGAATGTTCAGGGTTCATGGAGTACTCCCCAAATACTTGATATTGCCCTTGATTTAAGTGAGATCTCGGGTTCACCTGTAGTTCAGGCATCTCAAGATAGTAAGTCAGATGATCTTAATGATTCACCGGAACAGGAAACTATGGTAAATACTGAACATGATTTAGAAGCAAAGGATGAGATAAGTCAAGTAGAGATGGATGAGGATACTTTTGGAGATCAATTGACGGATGATGTTCAAAATGATATGAAATCTGATGATCTTGATATGGAGGACTGTGATAAAGTTTTAAAAGTTCTTCAAGAACTAAAAGCTATTGCCCAATTTGTTCTAAAAAGAAAAACAGATATTCCTCCTGAACACTTAGATGAAGTTTTGCAAAAATGCTTATCATTGAAGTATGTGTCAGGCAGTTCAAAATTGTGGAAAATAACAGATGAAGGTGTTACTTACATTAGTAAGAAAACAGGGAAAAATAATATTCAAAAGAAATTTGAGCAGAATATTCAGACAGAAAAGAAACTTAAACCTAATTTTAAAGGCCCACCACCATCACCAATGGCACTTTTAAATAAAGAAGGGGCTGATTTAAGTGGAAATAATGGGGTTGGAAATGACTTGAGACAAAATATAAGACCATCTTGTGAGACATTAACTTCTCATAGTCCCAACTCTTTGTTCAAGCCACCTCCAGTTAGAAATGGCAATTCTTCAACCCGTACTGAAAACAGTGGCCCTCAGTCCCTCATGTCCATTAAGTTTGATTCTAATCCATTAGATAGGTCAGATAAGAGAAATTTGTCGAACCAAGGACCATTTAGTCAGGAAATACCTCAACCTTTGATGTCTCTTCAATTTGAACCAAATTTGATAAATACAACAAAACTGATTCCCTCACAGAAACAGGAAAGTGACAAGTCAAGTTACATGGAAATTAATTTTCAAACTGCTTGCAAACCACAGTTGACTTTATCACAAACTTCTATGAGAACAACTCCAGTTACTCAAGAACTTACTAAACGTGATATACCAGATAAATATGCAGACTATCCAAATCGTTCAGCAAGTATGCAATGCCTTAAAACTAAGACACAGTCTCAATCTTCCGACAGGTCAAGTAGTAGTAGAAACCAAAGTAAAAGTGCATTTAATAAAGGTCCGCCACCTTCACCATTAGATATTTTATCTAAGAGTTTGAAAAAGACAGAAATTTCACCTCCAAGTAGTTTTAAGGATAAGATATCTGTAAGTCAGTCAAGTGGACTATTTTCTACAACGTCTTATACTATGTCAAACAAAACTTTAACTCAACCTATAGAGAATAAGTCTATGTTTTCATTAGGACAGTTTGCCTCTCAAAGTCGTAGCTCAGACAGTAAAATTGAACATTCTGTTAACCAGTCTAGTCTCATGCAGACTGGTTCTTTGTTTGGGAGTGAAAATAGACAGACTGTGTTCAAAAAATCAGATCAGATGATGTTGCAGTCTTCTACACAAAGTTTAGAAGGTAAACCAAAATCTAAAGGACCACCACCCCCACCAGCTGTGAAATTAGGGCTACAGTTGCCTCAGTCCACACCCGCACTTGTACCAAAACAAGCCCAAAATTTCCCAAAACCAAATCTTGGTCTTGTGCTCAATACTGAAAGTTTTAATGCTTTAAACAAGAATCCAGTTAGTGCTCTGATGGAATATGCCCAGTCACGAAAAATGGTTGCTACAGTTGAAGTTTTAAACAGGAAGGGATCTTCACATAAGCCAACGTAAGAATAATATTACATTTGTATGTACAATGTTGTTTATTTTTATTGACACCCAATAATCTTAATACACCATATAGTCTGTTAACTTTACATAAATATTATCTCTACTTTAAAAATGTAAAACTTTTCTAAGATTGCTTATATTTCACATGTCAATAATATATACCAGTGATTGTAGAGAGATTATATTTAACATTATTTTCCACAATTCTATCCTAAAATGCATGTTTTAAATCTTTATAAAGCTATGATTAGACTGATATCTATAAAAACATTTAGAAATTATCTTTAATTTTGATTTAAAGAACAAAAGATTATGAGGTCATTGTTACAGGAAAGTAACTTAAAGGGTACTAAAGACGAAAGACCTCAGAAAAGTCAATGACTAAAATTTTATTTCTGCTTGACCTAAATCCAAGTCTCATTTGCTTAGCCTAATAGGATAGAGCTTGTTTCTATCTTGGTTAGACCCAAACTAAAGGTGGGGAGGGGGCATCCGTGGCCAAGTGGTTAAGGTCGTTGACTTCAAACCACATGCCCCTCACCGCTGTGGGTTCGAATCCTGACAGGGACTATGGATTCTTTCAAGTGAGGAAGCTATCCAACAAGCTTACGGAACGTCCGTGGTTCTACTCAGGTGCCCGTTCTTCTTGAAATAATGCACGGAAGGGCACCTGAGGTCATCCTCCACCAATAAAGCTGGAACGTTGCGATATGACCTATACTGTGTCGGTGTGACGTAAAACCCAAACAAACAAACAAAGGTGGGGAGCCCATGGCAGAGTGGTTAAGGTCTTCAAACCACTTGCCCCTCACCACTGTAGGTTTGAATTCCACTATGTACTTTAGATCTTTTCATGTGTGGAAGCTATCCAACAAGCTCACGTAATGTAGGTGGTTCTACTGAGGTGCCCGTTTATGTACTTAATATTACACTGAGAGGCACTTTAGGTCTTCCTCCACCACTGAAGCTGGAAAGCTGCCATATATCCTCTGTTATTTTGGTGTGATGTAAAACCCAACAGAAAAAGAAACCCAAAGGTTTCTTGACATTGGATAATGTAACAGATTCCAGCAATTTATTCAGTTTACATATTTTATTTTCTAATAATATGGTTTATCTCTAGATATTTCTCTTGTTAAACTTTATACTTTGAGTGTTTGTCATTGACAGTTTTGAGATGGCAGCATTTGTAGGGAAGCGTAAGTTCCCATCAGTCACCTGCCATAACAAGAAAGATGGGAGAAAAGAAGCGTGTGATATTGCTATGAGGCAACTGGTAGCAGAGGGACAGTTCCAGGCAGAAAATGCAGCATCTAATGCAGTAATAACTGCATGTTTTGATTATTATCCTAAATTAATACATTTAATGAATTACAATTTTAAATAATGTAAACATAACACAGGATGTCTTTGGAATAAACTTGTCAGGACAAACTCGGAAGTCCTCTTACTTTTATTAGCTATTTTTAGTGGAGGTTCACACCTTGCAATTATGAAATGGTAGATCTTAAACCTACATATTTCCTGCATATCAGACAGGATTCACAACTGTTTACACTGGTACAAGAAAATACTGTAACCCCCTGTGTAAAACAAGTGGGGTGCTGTAAATAATGTCATTGCCATAGTCAATCAAGTGCTTCAGACGAATTTATTTCGCTGTTATGAATGAATTAATAAATTCAAAATATGCTATAAGAAAAAAGAGCTAAATGAAAAAAGTAGTTTTCATAATTTCTTCCAAAATATGTTTAAAACATAATATGCAAGAAAAAAAATCAAACACAGGCTGTTGTCATAGACAAAAATATTTAGCTCTTGCATAACTTTAAATTGTTAAATGGAAACTCGGCTGAGTCTCGTTATGTCTGTAAACAATTACACTTTAGCTGGATATTCCAGTCTATATCGGAAGGTGCTATAAGATGCTTATAGTTTTTCAAATTTAGTTTGTACAAAAATTATATTTATTTATGTGTATATTTCAGGGCTCTATCCCTCCAGTGCCTGCTGCCAATATGACACATTTTGACACAGTTGCTGCGCTCACTCACCGTGGGTTCACTGCCCTTGTATCCCAGATTACCGCTGAATCTTTTGCTGGACGTAAAGTTATAGCTGGACTAGTTATGAAAAGATCAGCAGACGATGTTGGTGTCTTAGTCAGTCTAGGAACAGGTGTGTATTTAAATTTGACTTGTGAATTGTGAAATGTATTTGAACTATTTTCAACATATGGTGTTAATGGTTTAAAAACAATCAAGTTTGGAAAAATGTCAAAAACTGGATGATACAGGTTTGGCAAAAAATTTCAATTATTACCTTATAATAGGAAACACTTCAAGAGATCATGGCAAGGTGACATTTTGAAGGTGATCTCTTCAAATAAAACGAAAGGAATAAAGAAATATACCAACATAAGGTTATTATACATTTAGTGCACAACTGAATTCTATTTGACGTGTATGTTGCTTATAAACCTAAATTGGATGAGATGCTGAGTCCAATATGGGTTTTGCAGCTGTGTACGAGTCCAAAAGTATCAGTACTCAGTAGGATGCTAAACAGTTTATAATGAACTCTTATTTCACACCACTAATTCTTAAGGAAATTTATATTAAATAAAAGAAAACCTCAAAATCAACAGTGTTTTGAATTATATTAAAGAACAATTACTTCAAGTACAATATGGATTTGATATAGGGCATTTGGACTCAGAAAATAAAAATAAGGTTACATATGGAACAATCTGGATTTGATAATTTTGACTTGAGATATTAAAATGAGGCTAGATGGTGTACACTCAATATCAATTTTTAACAGCTTTTCTAGAATTCTTGAAGTGAATACAAAGAATTTAATTCAAACATCAGAACTTGCAGAATGCTGGAAGTTCATTGATGTGAAATAAAAAGAATTATAGAAATCAGTAATGTATTTATGATATAATTACAGTAGAACTTCGGTAAGTCGAAGTTCAAGGGACTTACGTAAAAAGTTCGACACATCGGGACTTCGACTCATATATAGGTCCGAATTTTGCGACAAAATTTCGCCATGACACAACGTTTACAAATGACATTACAAATGGCGTTACAAAGAAAAGGGGCGATAAGTAAATCATCTTATAGTACGTACCAGATACAATACTGTTTCGTGCGTGTTTAAAACAGAACAAGAATATTTTTTTTAACAAAATTTATTTATTTATTCATTCATTTATTTTGTATATAATGTTACAGGTAACAGGTGTATCACAGGGCAACAATTGAGTCTCCAAGGTAACACAGTGAATGACTCGCATGCTGAGATCATAACTAGGCGTGGATTTTTGAGGTAATTTAACTTTGTTAATGTTTATTATATATATATCAAATTCAATTTGGATGAAAATGCTGCTATCTCACCTTGGCAAAAGCATTAATGTCACATTTGTTGAAGGTTATAGATGTATTGCTATATCTCATTAACTATTAAAGGTATCCATTGAAACTTCAAAGATGTCCTTTGGATCCAAACTAAATCATAAAATTAAAGTAAAGTAGGTAACTTTTCAGGAGGTATAACTCTGGCCTGGAATTTTAGTGAATTACACCCTTTTGAACTTTGAAATGCCCTTGTTTATATTTTACATGCATGCAAGTTCTTTTACAAGAACAATTGAAAATATTCACTTGAAACTTCTCAAAAGTCATCAGAATCATAACTGTTCAAGATCATAACACCAGAATGAATTTATAATGTAAAACACCCTTTGTTGAACCTGAAAACTTTCCAATGTAAAGGTTGGTTTTGTATTCATGCTTTGTTTCACCCACCAACTTGTATGAAAGGCCTTCAAGGTCATAATTTTAGGCCATCTACCAAGACTCATAACTATCAGTAATTAATTTAGATGGTAAAGTTTAAAATAACCTTACAAGATCATCAATCTCTGAGAACAGTGGATACTTTTCATAATTTTGGCTATTATCTTGGACGCCATCTTAGATTTCTCTGTTCGCCACCATTTATGCCAATTTATGCCAGCAGATTTGGAAACTACAAACATTTGTGAACAATTTTTGTATTTAAAAAATGGGTCCGGATAGCACTTATAAATAGGTTAGTTTTTTCGTAATTGTCACCCTACCATGTCTGTCTGTCAGTTTTAATTGCATACTGGCACATGATATGTAGTGAAGGAAAAACAAAAGTGAGAAAGTTGCAGCAGTTGTACGCAAGATTTTGTTTTGTATAATTAAAACCATTGTAATATTCTTTTGAATAAAAATGGTAAGAACCATATGTTGCTTGCACAAAACTTTTAATGTTTTAGGATGAATGTGCTTATTTACATTTATTGACACTTCTTTGTCTAGATGACTGATATGGTTTTATTTGTTGTTCAGGTTTTTGTATAAACGGCTTATGGAGTTTGACCCTAATAGACCCCATCCGATGCTGGAGAAATCTCCCAGGGGTAAATTACAAATAAGACCAAATATATCCTTCCATCTGTACATCTCTACAGCACCTTGTGGTGATGGAGCTTTATTTTCACCAAGGTAAGTTTTGTTTAATCTAAACACATTTCAGCTTCATTGTTCTGAAAACTTGTAACTAAACTTATTTGGACCTCTCTTTAGTCGACTACTTGGATTTTTAAGTACAAGTGTCATATGAAATTATTGGACTTTAGGACTTTCAAGTCCACTTCCTGGTGTTGAATGCGGAAACATGGTTGTAACACCATTTGGACTGGAACCCAATACCCCTGTTGTTAAGATGGTCAATGTTAATACATTCATTGTGAGAACACATCTCTCTCTCTCTCCCTGTCTCTAGACCCACCGGCCCACTGCGACTTTTCAAAAAGAATAAGAGACATAAAAAGCTAAATGTATGAATAAGTCTTTCTTCAGAAAAAACATAAAAAACTCAAACTTACATTCACAAAAAAGAGAAATTAATGTGTTTACTGTTATTTTCTTGTTATATCTGCAGGGATGTTGAGTCAGCTAAAGCGCCGTTAGATACCCGTATACGACCCCCACATGAACCTACATTCTCTAGCAATGTACAGGGACTACTGAGAACTAAAGTTGAAGGAGGTATGATATTTGTAACATTACTGTATTGAATGATAACTTAACAAAACATTCTGACAATTCGTAAATTCTTACCAACATGACTGATTTGAATCTAAAAAACTGAAGGACAATACGTAAAATTTTACATTCATTACTGATTTGAATCTACAAACTTAGGGAGAAGAATTCAATAAGACTTGTTATTCGTTTTCATCCTTTTCAGTTTGTAAAAATATTTGTTTGTTGATTATTTGTATGTACATTATATGTACTATTCAGAATAAATATGTTTAAACCAATTTACAAACTGTAATATGTTGGTTGATCAATGAACTAACTGATGTAAAAAAAAACAACATACATTTCAATGGTGCAAATTCCATTGTATACCACATTTGAGATGAAAAACTTATTCACTTTACTTGGAAGTTAAGTATTTTACTTCAAATCTGGTGAAATGTTACTTTATACTATATTTCTAACTGTATGTTTGGATTTTCATTGTAGGTGAGGGCACAATTCCTGTAGAGCCAGGGTTCAAAGTTCAAACATTTGATGGTATACAGAGGGGTGAAAGGTTACGAACAATGTCCTGTACAGATAAAGTTTGTAGGTGGAATGTTGTGGGTTTGCAAGGGGCATTACTAAGTCATTTCCTGGAACCTATATATTTGGATTCTCTCACTTTAGGTATTGTTTACCTTTTATAGCCAACTAGAGCTGTTAATAGACAGAATTAGTAGTTATTATTATTTTTTTTTTTTATTGATTATCAATACATTTTAAAAAAAAATCAAATGTTGACTTGTCAAAAAAATGTATAAAATTCATAAAAACTCAATCAAAATATTAATGTAATTAGGTGCTGTGTCAAAAAATTATGCTGCTGTTACTGTATTGTCATAATTCCTAGCAGTGATGACAAAGGATAGTGAGAAAAAAACATTTAGAAGGCAATTATTGAACATTAAATACAGATGAATAATACTAGATATATTGATGTACATGTAGGGTGGATATTTGTAATTATCCCCCGCCGATGGAATCGGGAGGGGGATATAGTTTTGGCGTTGTTCCGTCCGTCCGAATTTCGTTTCCGGACTAGTTCTCTGCAACTACTGGCTGGAATTCAACGAAACTTTATGGGAATCAACAATATCAAGAGGAGATGCGCATATCGCTAGCTTGTTCCGGTCCGACCCTTTAACTCAGAGTTATGGCCCTTGATTAGTTATGTACCTGTATGCATATAGAGTAAAAATCATTTCCGGAGTAGTTCTCTGCAACTACTGGCTGGAATTCAACAAAACTTTATGGGAATCATCAATATCAAGAGGAGATGCGCATATCGTCGGCTTGTTCCGGTCAGACACTTTAACTCAGAGTTATGGCCCTTGATTAGTTATGTAGTATGCAAATAGAGTAAAAATTGTTTCCGCACTACTTCTCTGCAACTACTGGCTGGAATTCAACAAAACTTTATGGGAACCTTCAATATTAACGGGAGATGCGCATATCATCGGCTTGTTCCGGTCAGACACTTTAACTCAGAGTTATGGCCCTTGATTAGTTATGCAGTATGCATATGGAGTAAAAATCTTTTCCGCGCTACTTCTCTGCAACTACTGGCTGGAATTCAACGAAACTTTATGGGAACCTTCAATACCAAGAGGAGATGTGCATATCGTCGGCTTGTTCCGGTCAGACACTTTAACTCAGAGTTATGGCCCTTGATTAGTTATGCAATATGCATATGGAGTAAAAATCGTTTCCGGAGTAGTTCTCTGCAACTACTGGCTGGAATTCAACGAAACTTTATGGGAATCATCAATATCAAGAGGAGATGCGCATATCGTCGGCTTGTTCCGGTCAGACCCTTTAACTCAGATTTATGGACCTTGATTAGTTATGTAGTATGCATACATCTCATTGGCATTTCCAGATTTTACTTTTTAACTCGAAGTTATGGCTCTGTTATTGCCCTGAATATTTATCAAGTTCAAAGAATATTACTGTTTATGCCATGATTAATATATAAATAAAGCCTTATGTCTTCAGTTGTTGTGTTAATAACAACCAGTACTCGGCGGGGGATATAAATTCAACGAATTTGCTTGTTTGGACTGAATCAATGACAGCTTTATAGACAACAAGTAATTTTTAGGTGATTTCCATAGCCAAATGGTGATAGCCACTTACAGGGAAACACTTTTGCCTCTATTCACTGCTAGTTTGGTTCTGCTATGGACTTCGAATTGTTTCATTTGATGAAGCTCTCTGGAACTTATGGAAGGTTAGTGGTTCTACTCAGGTGCCTATTTCTGTCTGAAATAATGCTTAGAGGGGCAACTGAGGTATTCTTCATTTAGAAAAACTGAAATGTTTTAAGGAATCTGGAATCAAGGATCAAAGTATGTTATGAGAATCATAAAATGACTATTTAAAAACATATAAACTGTTTGTCTGTGGTACATTTGAATTTAAAAACAGTGCCCTATAAAAGGAAGACTTGAATGGAAAATTTGATAATATTTTCTTGATTTTACATTGCAGTTTAAACTATTTTTAGAATTTAGAAATACAGATGTAATAAGCAGCATACTAGTATATGCAATTTGTATTAAAGAGTTTTTTTTCCCATGGAAGAGTAATCTGCCTTGGATACTCTTAAAAAATGTCTGTTATGTTGTCAATATAACAGTAAGTTACAATAATTCATAAATAAGTCATATTTTTGCCACTGATTGAAAAGGTGAAAATAACACACAACAGTACAAAAGCTATACATTTTGGACTAAAAGGGCAAAAAAATGTTGCCAAGGAAAAATTCTAAAGTATTATACAACTCGGTTTATATCAATGAATATAACACTCAATAAACTTGATGTATTTGTCAGTTAGTATGAAATTTATAAATAGTCTATTGTGAATATGGAATATTTACCGGTAAGTAAATATGTTAATGTGAATATGGAATATTTACCGGTAAAATCCTCCTTTTCGCTACATGCTTAACCTTTTGCTATGTTTTTGTTGTAACAGGTTTATTATATGATCATGGACATTTATGTCGGGCGGTGTGTTGTAGAGTGGGCCGTGGTAACAGGGATGTAAACAGTGAGCTACCGCCAGGTTTCAAGCTGAATCACCCATGGTTAGGCAGAGTGACTGCGTGTGATCCTCCTAGAGAAGTACAGAAAACTAAAGCTCTCAGTATAAATTGGTGTTTTGGAGACAATGCACCGGAAGTCACTGATGGTACACAGGGACTTTGTTTCACTAGGTTTGTAACTATAATAATATCTTCATGCATGCTAGCTAGTATCTTAAATAATGAACAAAAGGGCATTTGAGGTTTCCCTCCACCAGTAAACATTGAAAGATGAAAAAAAAAATGAAAAACAAGAAAACCAAACTTTACCTGCATCTATAATGAAGTGTTGAGCATAATTATTGCTTTTCAATTTTTGTTACAAGAAATTTCTATAATAGAACATAAACACTTACAAATCAGCTGTTGTGCAGTCATCTCAAAATTGAGATTATTATAACCTGTTTTAGTAAATTCACCTAAGTCCTTGTAAAGGTAGTGTTTATGCCCCAACTTAGGAGGGAGGGTACATAAAGATTTGCACTTGTCCATCCTCATGCTGTGTTGCTGACACACTGTCCATAGACTAGGGGCTATGGACACATTTCTAGTTTTCCTTTATTTCCAGTTGCTTTTAGGTTAGCAGGGTTAAATGTGATTGAAAAGGTGAATTATAAGGAATTCAAAGTTTGTGTTGTTAAATGTAAACCAAATAATTGTTAAATTTAGTTTTTTGTAATGAATTTTTTTTTTCAAATACAAACTACATTTATGTTTTTATTTCAGCATAGAGAAGGGTTTTTTCTCACGTTGTTCCAAGCATAATTTATTCACAAGTTTCAAGTCATTATGTGAGAAGTTTGGTCGGCAAGATTTACTCTCTGTAAACTCTTATAACGAGGCTAAGATGGCAGCACAAGATTTTGTGTCGGCAAAAGAGACAATGTTGAGACGATTTAAAGAGAATGGATTTGGTAAATGGGTTTCTAAACCAGTGGAGGAAGAAATGTTTGGATATGATGAAAAGAATTGATATGATGGTAAAAAGCTATGGACAAATGTTCTTGGAAATCTATAGACTTACAAACAGTTATTTTTTTAACCATCCAAAGCAATATATTTTTTTACTAAAATGTTGCAATGCTGTACAAGTCATTAGAAAAGAAAAGCTTGCTATGAATCACATTTTATATTTAAATGCTGCAGTGTTACATGGCATGTTTGCAAATACATGTATAGATTGATTTCAAAAGTATTACAGTGATAACAAGTTTTATTGTCCTTTGAAACACATTTTTGTTGAATAAGTAATTAATCATGAATGACAAATCTTTACAGGTAGAAATTTTATAGGTTATCTATGAATAATGTTTGAAAATATGTAGCTGTAAGCTTTCCAGTTTTTAAAATTGATTAATACATACACTAGTAAGTCTGCCAAAATGAAAACAGGATAAATACGGAGCTTAGCGTGGTGGAGTTCTCTCAGCATTTAGGGGCATTGAGCAAGCTGAACTGTATTATTATAGCCTAATAAATATTACAGAATTTAATATATGTAAATAGATATAAGTGCAATAATTATTTTGTTAAGGCAAGTTCTAGGTTGTCAGTACAAGTTTTATATTGTTCAGAAATTATTTGATAATGCATATTAATTCATGTATATATTACTTTGTTGCTGTTTTTGTTATGTTGTGGGTTTTGAGAAACTAAAATTCTTCTTACAGTAGTTGGTTTTTTTGTGTTTTGCTCTCGTGCAGGCACTAAGTGCTCAAAGGTGCGTTTAAGTGATATCATGATGTCTATTATCACATTATCCACAATTTCTATAAACAATATATCCCTTTAACCCATTACCCCATGAGCATTTTGTGAAAAATGGCTGTTTTCATTGAAAAGTGTCCTGTTTCAAGTTCAACTTGCTATGAAACTATAAAAACTGCTTCAATACTAATCAAACTTTGCACAAATGTTGACTGGACCATTGCCTTTCACGGCTTTGTAACAACATGCTTAGTCTGAAATTTCCTGTTACCATGGCAACTAGGGGACATCTCAAAATTGCCAAAAATCACTATTTTGCGTTGATTTTTTCCATCAAAATTGATTTCAAAGTGCTGCCACTTCTCAATGGATTGAGATAGAGTCAAAGGCTTTTCAGTATTGGTTACACGTTACCTTATGATTGACCTGGGGCCATTTTTAGCCTCCCACAAGTCCAAAATTTTCTTGAAAAAGTGGTCAATTTTTTAAACAACATTTCTCAAACAAAAACAAGTGTTTGGGGGCCTAAATAAGGCATTTTTTCACCAGTTGAGAACGCAAAAAGGGGGGGGGGTGAAAAAGGCGTAGAAAGGCGTATATATCTGGTAATGGGTTAACACTGCTAGATTTAAACCAAACTTCACTTGAATGCTCCTTAGAGTTACATAAACGCCTCCAGTCTAATACCAAAATAGGTATAGTAGCTGTTGTAGGTCACTAAGTTTACACAGAGTAAAACGTATGTAAACCTTTTCTTCGACTACATCTTCAAGAGCTTAGATATTTGGCACCAAAGTTAGCCTTGCCTTGTAGACTTCTACCAAAGTTACATAATTCATGCCTTGTTAAAAAACAACAACAAAAATTCATGTCTTGTTAAAAAACAACAGGACATGTCCCAGATTGGCTTATTTTACAATAGCTTTTATACGAAATAGCTAACAACAGAGCTTAGATATTTGGCATGTTGCATCACCTTGTCGTCCTCTACAAAAGTTGCATAAATCATGGCCTCTGTTCAATATTAGTCACTTAATTTACATAGACCTTTGTAGGGAAAATACATTTTAAATTTAATTCTCTGAAACTACATGTCCTAGAGCATTGCCTGTTGCACTTCTACAAAAGTGAGGACTAAGAGTATATGAAATATGTCTCAGGGCTCAAAAATGGCCCTGACCTGGGTACACTGTACATAATACTTAAATTTACTTGCAAGGAAAACAAACTTTCAAAAACTTGTAAAATCTTTTCTTTACAAAATGCAACTTTCAAATTTAGATATTTGGTGTGTAGCACCACTTTCTTGCACTACAAATGTTACATAATTCATGCTCCTAAAGTCAAAATTGGCGAAATGGTCACTTATTTTACATAGCCGTTTAAAGGGAAATACATTTAAATCTTTTTATGTAAACTACATGGCCTTTACCTTAGATACTTTGCATGAAGCATTGCCTAGTGACTTCTACATACTCGTATAAATCATGGCACAATGCTATAAATGTCCTCACCTGATTGTGACTCAATAACTTTCTGCATTACAGAAATTATGACATTTTCTAGCAATGGAACTTAGATGAGCAATCAAGGGTTGTCACGGCTCTCTTGTTTGTATGAACGTGTGTTTTGTTGTTATTGTTGTTGTTGTTACACATGTTCAGAGGGTAATCCTAATTGTAGAAGATTAAATATTTCCAGGACAAATGTTATGCATAATGAAATATTCCACTTGTTAAAAAAATTTCAGTTATCATCAGTGTTTGCTTTCATAAATCATTTTAGTGTGTTTTAGCACTCCATTATATAATCTGTATACCTTACCCCAACTAAATAATTGGATAAGATGTACAATGTATATGTCTCTTATACTTATTAATGAGATATAAATTTTCACCAGTGAGATATTTTTGTATCACTCATCACTTATTGTCAAAACTTATTGTCAATCAAAAAGCATGAAATAAATTTGATTTTTTTTTGTGTGTTTAACCTTGCTTCATAGTGTGGTTCTAAAGTGTCACCAATTTTTAAATACCAGGCCGAAATTGCCTTTCAATTATTCTAAAAAAAGGAACATTTAATAACTTAAAAGTAAACATACACGGTTCCATTATCTCAATTTAGAAGTATGCTGTATAGTACATGTAGTAGATAACATAACTGTAACAATGGTTTGATTGGAGTGGTTTTGAATATAGCTTTAACAGCAAGCTTTTTATATTCCGTTATTTAATTTCTATTTAGCCCAAAGTGTTCAAACTTCAAAAGGATGATTGTCCATATTGGGTAGAAGACCCCTATTGATTTTGGGGTCACAAGGTCAAAGTTCAAGGTCACTATTACCTCAAAACTGAAAACAGTTTCCAGAGCATAACTTATGTTCCATTTGGCCCACAATGTTCAAACTTTATAGGAGGATTGCTATTTGAAGGAGGTAATACTTTATTTAATTTATGTAATGTTTTACAAATGCTTCATCCTTACTCAAAAAAAAAGCATTTTCGGGCATATAATGCTCCGCCTAGCGGTGCTCTTGTTTGAAGTATGTATTCTACCCAGATGCCGAGACAATGCATTTAAGGGGCATTTAAGCTTGACTGGTAGAAGCAAAGTAACTATACTATGACTAAATGTGCGAGTGTGAATGTGTAATTAAATTGCATCCCTCGCCCTCTTGAATAAAACTGATTTATTTATTGTTTTCATGACTCAGATTAGAAAGTTTAACTTATTTGTTGTGACTTGGATATTTTATTTTTATGAAGGAACACAATGTTCTATGTATATATTTGTTTTTGACATAAATCAGTTTAAGTAATGGGAAAAATGTTTGTTAATATTATTATTATTGTATTTTGTTTAAAACATGTTTGAATGTGAATTTTTATCATTTTAACTGATTTGGGCATAGAAAATGCTAAGAATATTGTAAATGTTAAACTATAAACAATAAAAAGATCTCAAATAACCTGCTCTATTTATCTATGTTGTCTGGTGAAAGTGAAGCTGACGTTACAGACCTCCAACAAATTTATCCGACAGGAAGATGGATTCATCAAGCTTGAAACCGTTTTAAGCTAGGGATCTTGAAGACTTGTTCTCAGTATCAAGTTTATGTAGAGAGGGTAAATTGGTATACTGACATAAGTAATGAGGCATATGTAATAAATTTGTAGTGAAATAGACATGGTAGTTTCTGTAGTAATGATTATAGCCTCATTGTAGGATATGCCTCTTGGTGCAGTGTAGTATTGATGATATGAAGAAGTTAGTCTATTGCTGCTCTTGCCACTCATTGCTGTGTGCTCAATCTCAACAGGGAATTGGGGCCCTTGGTTCCATTTATGAGTAGAAACTATCCAGCAATGGTACAGAAGGGTAGAAGGTGTTTATTGTCTGTTTGACTAAAAACAATAACAAATTTATTTGTCAATTTACTCAATATAGAGATCTAACTGTAAGCTTCACCAACTTGTTACACCAATGTAAAGTTTGACAACCCAGCATGTCTCTACAGACTGATCAGCTCTCAAATTTCATTATTTTGTTATTTATACCAAATAAGTTCCAAAGTCAGTGACCAACAGTACGTAATGTTGGAACTTCATTATAAATACATATTTGCATTTTTAGACAAACAAAATAGAAAATACAACAAACAAATCTCACATTTACATAAATATATTTTAACATGGCAAAATTGCACAGACCCTTGACAAAATACAAAAAAAAACAATGATGATGATGTTGTTACAGTATTCACAGATAATGACTGTGTTTCCATGGAGACAAATTTACCATCATATCAGCATACTTACTTATCACAGGATATGAAATATTTCTAATTTGGGGAAAAAGAAATTAGAAAAATTCAACCTTTGCAGTAATGTTGCCATTAAAATACAGCAAATGAACATAGACATTTTGTAAAGCCAAACTTTGCTGAGTTTTAAATTTAGGCAAGTAATTTAGGCTTGTTCAGTGCAGAAAATGGTTTGTAATTTTCATTTAACAGACTGACAAATAATTAATACCATAACAAAATTCAGAGAAAGGAAAATGAATAAAATCAACTACAACATTTTTGTGGCTTTTCTGAAGTAGATTCAGTATGGGGTAAGCTAGATGTAATGGTAAACCTGTCTGCAGGGAAAATCTACTAATATCTGTACACTAATGACTGTATTGTGAATCTCTGAATAAAAGATTCTAGATATTATATGTTAACTTCCATAAAATATATGTTAACTTAGATAAATAAACCTGCATAATTTATTCTGTAATCTGATGACTTCGAGAATATAGAAATATACTTGTATGAATTCAACACATACAATCACTAGATTATGTTTCGAGTCCTGTTAATGGAATGTTGTTTTTGTTTTTCTTGTCATAAAATGATGATGCTATTATGTTAAACCATTTACAATGCTGAAATGGCTTCTATACAAGTGTAATGAGAAGAAAATATAACATGGTAAGGGAAGTAACTCTGTCACGTATATATAAGTATATATAGAAGAAAAAAAGGCACATTCTATATAAGAAGTTATATGACTATAATGTAAAAACTATAAATAGTAAAAGGTTATACCATTACAGGTAGATTATATGCAGTAAATAAAATATAAAGAATGTAATAGAATAAAATATATCTATAATATAAAGATTAAGCCAGCATTTTAAAAAAAGCACATAAAATAAGATCAAAAATGTTTGAGTTGATACTAGCATTATCTTTCTCTACTGTAAATAACAAGACCTCTATATTCAATCTCATTAGAGAATTCAGACAGAAACATCAGTAAAAGTCCTTTAGTGTAAACAATTAACAGAAAGTCAAAGAAACAGAAATGCTAGAACAAGCTTGGTAGTACAGTTTGCCAAAATCGACTGGACTCCATTTTTCTACAAACAAATAATATCTGGATTTCTTATATTAAAGAAATATGACCCCCAAAAAAACATTGATTATTTAATCTTCACTTTGTGCTGCTTAAGAGGCAGTAAATTAAAGATTTTGTACAAGAAAAGCCAGAAACAAAATTAAAATAATCATGTATTTTGTTAATTAGCAGATAGAAGTTAACTGTGGCTGAGGTTTGCTTTACTTAATGTGGAATCAATATAAACAATATTAAAGAATATTCCTTTTGAAATATTTCAATTCATGTTACAAACTTTTACCACACTTGTTCATAAAACGTTGAACACTGAATCATGCTGCATTGTGTAATTGATCTGGCTTGGATTAGTATATACATACATGTAATAATTTTAACTTGATTGCGAAACAAGTTTTGTAACTCATATTAATCATGTTTGAGTGTGCTTACTGGAACTAACCAGTGCTGGTATCATATCAGGAAGCATGGTTGTGACCCTAGTAGGGCTCGAAACCATGATCCATTGTTTGAGAGACTGACACCTTAGCCACTAGGCCACCACTCTGGCTTCGATTACAATGGTGCCTTCTAAATTTTCCATTTCATCCAAATAAAAATGTTACCGCTCTATCACTCTGCCCTTAAAAATAAAATAATTATTATGTGGAGAGAACGGGATATAAATATATCATAAAATACTTTTCTTCTTATATTACTTCAAAATTTGTCGCAAATCAGAGGACCTCTCTTCCTCATTTAATATACGCCACCTGTTATACATTATAATATTACATAATTATACATAACATTTTTGTAAAAATGTAAATCTATTTCATACCTTGACAATTATAAAACAATTAAAATACCTGTCTTATAGAAGTGTCGGAAATAAAAACTTGTGTGGATGACAAATAGATACAGAAAAATAAAACATTAACATGTGGTTATTTACAGTGATGGTAACTGTCATGAACAAGTTCCTTACTGGTCACATGACTTGAGGTAATTTAATACAAGATGTATAATCTTAACATATTTCATCATTTTACCTTTCCAAACTGTGTAAAATATATTAACATCTTATGAAAGGGAGACAAACTATAGTAAAAACTAATTAATTCTATCTCCTTGAATCAAATCTACAAAAATGTGAATTCCTCAGAACATAAGTTATATCTTGTAAAAAATAAGATCGAAAATTATTTTGTTCAAGATCAACGAAAAATAGAATAACTACTTCACAGTTGGAAAGGTATTTTAGTACAATTTAGTTGGTACTGTAAACTGTGCCTGGTAACAAAGTTCTTCTCACTTTGATTGATCCAATCCCTTGATGTATTAGATCAAGTGTAACGTTAAGTTGCAGGGATTTATTTGGGCTAGATGTTTGATTTCACAACCTATAAATGCAGAGCACATATTATGATCGTCAACCAATACAAAGTAGATTTGGAAGGTATTGTTAAGTTATCTGCCCATGTATAGTTGTCTAGAAACACTGATATGCCATTCTTCTGATGTGCTGTACTTGAATGTCTATTTCACAGATTTAGATTGTGATGTCCAACTTTCTTCACCAAAATATCTTAAGACGAAAGGGTCCTAATTAACATTCAATGCAACTAATCTTAAAAATCTAGCCATTGATTTGATTGTTTCTTGACCATCATTTGAAGTTGACCAATGACAAGGCTTCATTTGTTTGACTGGTGCATAAAGTCTAATTGCATAGATATACATCAGACCCATACTCCTGTTTCTTTTTTGGTCATCTCTAGAACAGCAAGGGGACTAGGGGTTACCCGATTACGTTTCAACTTTGGTGTGACACTTCCCTCCAGGACCTTGATGACTGCTGTAAATAAACAAACAAAACAGAGTTTGAATATCATTGTGGATTTTTTTCTTCAGAAAAAAATTGCAGAAAAAAATTGATATGCCATGAGATGGCGCAATATATATAATAAGTGTCTAGCTGTTTTAGTAAATGTTTAAGATAATATAAATATATGTGATGTGATACATTTGAGTAAAAATATTTTTTTGCGTTACAAAGTTAAAGAAAATGTTTTTCCTTTTTTTAATAACTAGCTATATTTACATAATACATATTTACTATAATAATTGTTTTGATGAACACAACATATAAGGTCTATCCAAGCTATGGAACTATACTAAGAAACCTCTCAAGATTTTCTCTCAAAATGAATTTGGTGCAGTTTTGATTTTTTTTAGTTGTCTAACTAATTCAAAACAACTACATGTACTTGACACACTTTAATACTACCTCACACAAAAAATACCATTAGTGAACACTACTTTTCTCTCTAACATGTTAAAGATTCTTGAACGAAAATCATTTGAAACATTGAACAAAAAAACAATTTCAACAGTTCATTGCAAAAGATTTTTTTATCAGAAAAACCTTTTACAAGAATTTACAATGTTGTTTGCAGGTGAGAAACTAAATCTATCACAAATAACACACTATCACATCACTATCTTCTATACATTAAAATAACAACAAAACAAACTTTTGTGAGTTACTATTGTTCTAAATGTTTGTGTTGCCCATGACAACTGTGTGCCAGCAGCCATCCAGTCACCTGACAGAACTCTATACTGCTGGCTGCTTCATATTGAACTCTCTCTAACTTACAATAGAAGACATACTATGTTAGCTGGGCAATGCTTCAGTCATTAGTATACCTGCTCACCAAACCCCAGGTGCTGTGTACTGAATAGCAGGAAAACTTGGACAAGTTTTTACTCTGTCTGTTGGCTGAGACAAAGAGAGGTGGTTATTTCCAAGTCACAATGTCTGGTATTCCAATGGGATTTTACCATGTGACTAATGTAACCAACTACAGGGTAGGGCATCTTGAGGGGATTTTACCATGTGACTAATGTAACCAACTACAGGTAGGGCATCTTGAGAGGGATTTTACCATGTGACTAATGTAACCAACTACAGGGTAGGGCATCTTGAGGAGATTTTACCATGTGACTAATGTAACCAAACTACAGGGTAGGGCATCTTGAGGGGATTTTACCATGTGACTAATGTAACCAACTACAGGGTAGGGCATCTTGAGGGGATTTTACCAATGTGACTAATGTAACCAACTACAGGGTAGGGCATCTTGAGGAGATTTTACCATGTGACTAATGTAACCAACTACAGGGTAGGGCATCTTGAGGGATTTTACCATGTGACTAATGTAACCAACTACAGGGTAGGGCATCTTGAGGGGATTTTACCATGTGACTAATGTAACCAACTACAGGGTAGGGCATCTTGAGGGGATTTTACCATGTGACTAATGTAACCAACTAAGGGTAGGGCATCTTGAGGGGATTTTACCATGTGACTAATGTAACCAAACTACAGGGTAGGGCATCTTGAGGAGATTTTACCATGTGACTAATGTAACCAACTACAGGGTAGGGCATCTTTGAGGAGATTTTACCATGTGACTAATGTAACCAACTACAGGGTAGGGCATCTTGAGGGGATTTTACCATGTGACTATGTAACCAACTACAGGGTAGGGCATCTTGAGAGGATTTTACCATGTGACTATGTTAACCAACTAACAGGTAGGGCATCTTAAACCAACTACAGGGTAGGGCATCTTGAGGGATTTACCATGTGACTAAATGTAACCAACTACATGGTAGGGCATCTTGAGGGGATTTTACGCATGTGACTAATGTAACCAACTACAGGGTAGGGCATCTTAACCAAAACTACAGGGTAGGGCATCTTGAGGGGATTTTACCATGTGACTAATGTAACCAACTACAGGGTAGGCATCTTGAGGAGATTTTACCATGTGACAATGTAACCAACTACAGGGTAGGGCATCTTGAGGGGAATTTTAACCATGTGACTAATGTAACCAACTACAGGGTAGGGCATCTTAAACGCAACTACAGGGTAGGGCATCTTGAGGGGATTTACCATGTGACTAATGTAACCAACTACAGGGTAGGGCATCTTGAGGGGATTTTACCATGTGACTAATGTAACCAACTACAGGGTAGGGCATCTTAACCAACTACAGGGTAGGGCATCTTGAGGGGATTTTACCATGTGACTAATGTAACCAACTACAGGGTAGGGCATCTTGAGGAGATTTTACCATGTGACTAATGTAACCAACTACAGGGTAGGGCATCTTGAGGGGATTTTACCATGTGACTAATGTAACCAACTACAGGGTAGGGCATCTTAACCAACTACAGGGTAGGGCATCTTGAGGGGATTTTACTATGCCCTCATTGTGCTTTACAGCACAGGGGGTCTGATAATCATAAAGTCAATGTCCCTGCTATTTCATAGGAAATGTGAACTGGAATTACAAATGACTGGAGCATAACTGCTGAACTATTCTTAGGCATTTTGAGAAAAAAAATAATGGTGTGTATACTTCAAGGAAAGGGAAGATTATGATAAAATAATAGCAGCTTATTTCATTAACCAAACAATAAAGTTGTGCAGGCCTTGTTATGTTCAAACATTGTAATGTCTCTATATACCATCATGTTGCTACATGGGAACATTGAAATCCTGACCACTTCAAAAGGTTGCAAATAAAATTTTGAGAGTAAACATTGTATAAATACACCAGACACACAAAAGATCAAAGAAAAAATCATGTTTATATAGATAAATAAAAAGTGAAAAATATGCAGTACATTTATTGTATAGTAAAAATCCACCATCAAAGAAAATATATAATTTGTGTACCAATGTTTCATTATGCAGACGGTGAAAATAGTGTTACAATATCACAATGGTAGGAATGTAAATTGACCACCAATATTGGAAAAAAATCAATTATCCATTATAGAATACAAAATATAATTTATATGTATATAATTTTAATAATATCAGTGCTATAGAAAATGAATAACTAAAAATCAGCCATTTCTATTAACTGGTAAATGTAAGCCCAGTAACCGAAATGAGAGAGAAAAAAAATCAAATACTTCCACATTTTATGTGCTTTAAATCTATCTCACAGTCTTCAGTTAAATGTTTCATCCATTTTTGAATTTATTAAATTAGTAAAATTTATTTTAATTTGTTTACTCTGGATGCTTGCTGTTTTTAGCATTTGGCAACTATTAAAACAATGGTCTTTACAGAAAGGTGGTCTTTAGATTACAGGTTTGGCTGAATTTTATTCATGAAATCTGTGATTTTATTTAAAGCAACATAAAAGTGGTAAATTACCAAAAGCCCTAGAAAAAACCAAACACTATAAAACACATATATCATTAAAGCGACAAACTCACATTCCTTCTGACGGTATTAGCTCTATGGTTATAGTGCGGATAATTATACCAAACATTCGTATCTGCAAAATTACGAGTTAAACATGAGTCAAACATTTACTGTCGCCTCTTTTAAAAAGACAAAAAGCAATAAAAACACAAAATTGATGTCATCACATTCAACCCAAAATTAGCATGAGCCTCAACAAACATATAGAGCCTGGTCTTGTAAAACATGTTACATGTATTTCACATTAAAGTTGCCCCAAAAATACAAAATAAATGACTGCATTCACCGCCTTTATCAGTTGAAGCAGAAAACATGATATGTAAAATGGCTGTTTTTCCCATGCAGCAAAAAAGAGAGCTTTTTTCATGCTGTTATTGACAAATATTTTTTAATGTAAATTAAAGTTTTTATTTATTATTTAATATCAAACATTTCCGCAGCCATTATAGAGCATTTTATACTTTACTGATCTAAGATGACGTAGAAATATCAGAGTCATAGTGAAGTAACATTTCAAATTGTCTATAAACATCTGTAAATTATCAAAATAAATCGTACAAATTAATAATTTTTTTGTCCTATTAAATCAAGAGAAGTCTAATTTATAATAGGATTTACTTGTCAATCCTAAGCTCAGTACTTAAAATTTGCAAGTAAATGCAAACGTTGCATAGCAGCAGCATCATTCATTATTACATAGTAAAACATGGAGAATTTGCATGTAATATAATTTACTATGCTGGAAGTAATATAGAATGTCACAGGGGACATAACTCAATCAAAATCAAGGATTACTTTACAACAAAGCTATAATAAAATCACTGATGATCATCAAAATTTTAGCAATGGCTCAGAGATCGTAATATGTCTTTACTCTGCTGAATATCTTAAATGGACTTGTCCATCTTATAATATGGACAAGTCCATTCATTTAAAGGCAAATTTTCAAAATACCATTATGATGAAAATATAACATTTGCATAAAGGTTGAACTCAAAATTTGAGTTTCAAATTATGTAACAAATTCCTAAAGGAAAAAAAAAAAATTTCTATTAAATCTTATCTCGACTGATGTAACTTAAAGTTCTTTCAAATTCAGATGTATGCAAATTCCCCATGTTTTACAGTAATAAAAAGTATTTAATTTTGCAGTAAGCTGTAACACAGTCTAACAATGCTATACTATTGCAGTAAAACATGCATACCTACAGTTTATACATCACCAATAACTTGATGCATTCTTTAATTACAAAACAAGACAGAAATAACATACATAGTTACTGCATGAACATACTCAACATATCACAGACTTTATACCAGTTATAAATACAATACTTGGCATGAGACTAAAGCATATCTTAATTCCCGAAAGCTAAATTGTATGTGCTTACCAAGCATATAGCACTGAGGATGCCTTCCTGAACATAGCTAGCCATTTATTATTATCAAATATTGATATCTCAATAAAACTTACTCTTGGACATATCCTGAAAACTAATATAAGCACTCAGCCTGTCTAGTATAACATAGTTTTCAGCCTAGACCATTGCTTATTTTTACAATATTTGACAATAAACAAGTATTATAATTTATAAATCAATGAGAAATTTCTTCACCTAATAAATCAAGCTTTAAATAGCTGAGCAGGCAGAGAAAAACCTCATGTGCCTGTTGCAAGTTTATCTGGCAAAAGCAAGTATAGAGGCAGAACCATCTACCATACAAAGCTTTTCAATAGATGAATTTAGCATTCCTGGCTGAACCTATAGAAGGAAAAAGTCCAAGTCTGAGACCTTTACCATACTACTATAGAGATCCCCTTAAAAATAAGAGAAAAAAAATTAGTAAAAGTTTATACTAACCTTCCCCTTCTGTTTTGTTGGAATTTGTCACTGAGGAATTTTCCGTACTTTGTGGATGCTGAAAAAACTTGAGATTTTCACGCTGAAGTTCCTTCTCTGTGGATGTTAAATCTTCAGTTTTCTGATTCAACTGTTCACTTACATCTTTAAGCTCACTCTCTACACTATCATACAGCTTGGTCTTCTCTTCCACCTCTCTAGATCTTACATCTACTTCTTTTCTAAGTTCAGAAATCTCAGCTTCTAATTTTACCTCTTCTTCTCTACGTCGTTTCTCGTCTGCCTTAAGCACTTCTTGTTCATTTTCTAAATCTTTACCACAAGTCTGAACCTTGGACTGAAACTGATGTAAATCGTTTTCACATTTTACAAGTCTTGATCTCAAGGCAGATATTTCATTTCTAATCTCACGTTCCACTTGTTTTTCATGTTCTATTTCATCTATCAAAGTTCCGTTGTCAAGTTTATATAATTCTTCCTCTTTAAGTTTACTGAGTTCTGAAAGTTTGGCCAGTTCCTCTGTAACATGGTTAATTTCAAGTTTTAAATCTTCATGCTTTTGTTCCCTTGAGCTTATTTCTGAAAAAGATAAGTATAACTTAAAAGGCACAAAGAAAGTAACTACCAAGTATATAACATAATCTAATATTATAAACTTATTTTCTTAACCAACTTGCATTCATGTAAATTTTTTCAATTTATAAACACAACTTAGTAACTGATATGTACATGTACTAGTATTTCGATCAACACAGCTACATCAACATTTACTGCAACAATTATTAGTACGTAACACATACATTTATTGAATTGATCTAGAATGATAAACAAACCTGTGTCAATGATTTCAAGTTGAGAGTCTTGCATTTTAATTCTTTCATTTTGCATCGTCACCAAACGAAGTAATTTCACTCTTTCCTCTTCTTCCCTGCTCATTAAGTTCCTATGTTGCCCTTGACTAGGGCCGCCTGGCATTCGAAACTCTTCAATGAGGCGATCTTGTCCAGTTTCCTTGACAACATCAGGAAAATTACTATCTAAATCATATTCTTCAAGGTCATGTTTATGACTAGATTTTCTATGGTCAGTATATATAGGAATATCCATATTAGAGATTCTTGGAGATTCACTTTTACCCTCGAAACTGTTTTTATGTGGCTGCACTGGAGAAAATGCTGATGAATGAATAGGTCCATTAGTTACAGGTCTAGTCAATGGTTTTACTGGTCCATTTGATAATGGCACATTATTTGTGTATTTAGGTTGATTATGAATGGAATGTTTATGGTTTTGTTGAGTTGAGTTGCTCGGAATTGAAGAATTATTTACAGGAATGGGGTTATGGCTTGGATGCCTCTGATTTGTTACTTGATGGAATTGTGGTCCTTGGTTTGAAAACTGTGGCACATTCTGTGGTAACTGTGGAATTTGTTGAGTATTTTGGTGTCCGTATCCACCATACTGTACAGTTTGATTAGGCTGTAATGATGGTGAAGGTCTTTGACGATCATGTGATGTCACACGGTCATGTGATGATGATCTCCGTCGTTGTTGTTGTTGTTGTGCTGATGCAGAGTTTTGAGATGACAAAGATGACGAACTTGACCACGAATTTCCATCACTGGTAACTTTCTCCGGAACTTGTAACAGTCTACCTTGTCTACCATTACCTACAGGCTCCGGATTAATTTGTCTTTGAAACTGAATTCCCTCAGGTCTTCTATATAAACCAGAGTCTTGTTTTAAACCACCACTGAAGGTCAATGACCTTCGAATCACAGCTTCACTTGTTTTCACTGGTGGTGTAAAATTATGTGTGAACCTATCAGGAGGTTTCTGAACATTTTCCTTCTCAGATTGTTTTTGTTTTCTTCTTGTACCTGATTCATACAACATAAGTTTCACCTCACTAGCAAACTCGCCCCACTTCTGTAACACTAAAAGCGGACATTCGGTTGGTGCAAGTGGCCTCTCATTTTCCCGCCATTTTTCAATCAGTGTAAACCTTCCCGTCCTGCCCATTGCTTGAGCTAGAGCTATGACTATATCCTGACAGGTTGTATGATCAGTTACCCCACACACCACTCGCTTTATACCATCTACCCATATCTTCAACTCCATTTTTATATTCTATGTTTTAAAATATACTTGTAAAATCTTAAAAGTCAAATACCTTAAAATATTCTTGCAGTCTAAAAAACTCATGACTATCTTCTATATCCAGTTTTACCTCTCTATCTCTCCATGTTAAAAAACACTAAAATCACTTTTTTAAAAGCCAAATAAAGAAATGAGACACTTGTAGCAATGAATTTTACATTTCTTTTTCTGTCCTTCAAAAACTGCTCGTTTAACGTGACTGTGCTAGGGTTTTATGAAGGGGAGATATTTTCCTGGTTGAGACAGTGTTATCTCCGCACTAATTGATGTAAGCAATGTAAACTGATTCTGTTATCAGCAATGAGGTTAAACAATTGAATCACTTCAACTAATTTTATCTCATAAATGGATAATTGAACATTTCACTCTCACTGTATTACTTGTATAATGTCTGATTCTCCATCAGTGAATAACAATGACTGTAAAGACCATAGATCCGACAGATGCTGGGAACCAGAACGAAATCTCTCTGCTGATATGGAAGGCCTGGTATTATCACCTGAAATAATTAAAAAACAATTTTTATTATAATTGTAATATCTAATCGCACTAAAATCTTCCGATATGAAAACCAGTAAGTCCAATATAATCTAAAATATATCTATAAGTCTAAATTCTATAAAATTTCATTTTTTCATCACCTTTCCTCACTATACAATTTAACCATGATTTGTATCATTAACTAAACAGCATGCACTTTTCATTTCTTATTCCATTCAGCACAACAATTCACACAATGACATTTCCAATATTCAATATTACTTTGCTTTAAAAATCTGACCTAATTCACATTGTACAAAAACTTTAAAAAAATATTTAAAGAAGTTACAGTACAATCACTTATTGTCACACGTATAATATCAATCTATCAACCCTAAAAAAATCTCCGCAATTTATAACACTTGCGTGAACCAATTTGTCAAATACAATGTTTTCCGACTCTATACCCATCACTATTAAAGCTAGTTTATACTAGTTTATAAATCTACAAACAAGACCTTTAAATAATATACATTACTATAAGTATGTACAGTTTACCATTTAAAACTGCACAAATACACTAACAGAATGCCTGTGATCAGATGTATTGTTTTTTTTTACTATTATATACCTATATGATATAGTAGCTCGTGTTGAATACATTGTGTTCACAATGTCCTCGACTAATGTTCCGCTAATATTCACGATACTTAACAAGATAATTTGGTATTAATTAACCTCATATTGTCAGATATTGTTAGAGATCTTAGCAGTATTGTCATCTAAAAAAACTTGTATACAAAAATCAACAAACACAAGTAAACTAAATACTACAAAAATATTTCAGCTATTTCTACATTATTCGTTCAATGTAATATCATCATAACTCTATACAAACTGAAATAAACAGTTACAACATTATTACAATAGTTTACAATCAAAATGTATATAAATGTCTTTAAAAAAAAAAATGTTAATTGTACCTTTATACAAACACCTGTGACTGTGGTCCTACCTTACTGTATACTATATTAAATCAATTACATCTATAGTGAAACACTTTATCAAAATGAAACCAATAATAAAGCTATCATCATCATTGAATGATAACACTGAATCATCATAACAATATTATCAAAATATTATTATGACGAGGGTTATCAAATCATAATAGTTATCACCTTTTAAGAGATATATAAGATATATTTACAAATGACCCAATAAATATCTTCCACCTGGAAAACCATAAACTAATGATAATCTTGAATTAATTACCTCGTTTTTATGATACAATAAATTAATATTTCAAAGTTTGAATATCATCCTTTATTACTTTCATTTAATAAATTTCATATTCTTTAATATGTCCTGCTTTAATTTTAAGCTAGTTTTAAAGAAATTGAGACAAAAAAATAAATTTAATAACAGAACAGACAAAAAATTAAATGATTAAATATTCATTCCTGTAAACTATGTAACTAATTGTCATCTTATTTAAATTTTAATTTTCTAGGTAAAATAATACTCTCTCATTTATTCCATGATACTCAAGAACATACAACAGTATGTACAAATGGTAAATATTGTAATGATTAACTCCTCCTCCTCCCATAGATATGTTCCCATATAGAGGACAGTTTTAGCTCCAATTAAAACAATCCAATGATTGTAATGATAACATTAGCCTATGCCACAAGTGAAGTCAGAGCAACTTGCCTTTCTGTGCAGTCGGACCAAGCTCTAAACCATTTGCTGCTATATTTCTTGTATTTTCATATGGTTTATGGTTCATCTGAAGAGATTTGCAGAAAGAAAATGTTACCTATCTGATAAAAAGAGCCTAATTTACTCCTTAGTTTAAAGACCTAATCAGACATATGCCCAAGTTTAATCACCTTTTCCCACAATAAACATTATTTACCTACCACCCCAGATTTCACAACCATAATTAGCTTGATATAAAAGTATCTTTGACTATGTACCCAGGCCGCTCTATGATGATGTAATAAGCATTTTTCACAGCTTTCATTCTAACCTCTATTAAAAACCAAATATATTGTCTCCTTAGTGCAGTAATGGGTTAAATCCTTATATAATTTAATAGCAGTTAACCCTTTACTGCACTATGGTAACAATATAATATTATAATATATAATTGTGTTTTATTCTAGTTTCTTCTGTAAATTTAAGGGTCAGAGGTAAAATTGATGCAAGGTTAGAAAACAAGAAACAAAAATAGAAGTGTGCTTGTTGTTTTTACCCGAGACCATAAACAATTACATCTTTGTGAAAATGACCAGACTATAGAAGATTTAAACTGGTCAAAAAGGGAAAGAGAGTAATTATATAGTTATTTCTTAAAAAGAAGGATGATGAAAAGTGTAATGTCTATCATGATTGACTGTTACTGACATATTTATTAAATTTAACATTTCTTTCTTTTAATTCTCCTTATAAATCCCTTGAGCTATAACTGTTATATTTACAGTTCAATGTTAATTTTTACGCATCGGAGTCCATGAGCTAGAACAGTTTTTCAATAAATATTCATGATAAAATCAGTTATGGTTATGCTTTAAATTGTTAAATATCTTTATTCTCTGTAAATAGTTAATTTGCTCATTAAATAAATATATCATACAAGGTAGAAAGGTTGTCAGGACAAAAAAGACATCATCCTTAATTTAGGTTTTAGAGAAATGGCTTTGTTAAGTCAAGTGGTTGATAACGTTAGTAAGTAAGTTATTTGGTATAAATCACATGTCCCTCACTGCTTTAAGTTTGAATCCCATCAGAGGTTGCAGTCATGTTAGAAAGCAGTTCAGCCAACTTATAGAAGTTCACTGTGGTTCTACGCAAAGACCTACTAGTACTTAAATAGATGTATGAAGAGACAACTGAGGAATTTCTTGACCAATAAATATAGTACAAAATGTAGTTCTTTTATGACCTTTGATAAATTGTTGTTATGACTTTGATTTTCCTGATGTATACATAAGTTAAAGTTATTAAATGAAGTGGTGGATCTATGAGAAAAAAAGAAGACAAATGCATTTGTTGCTATATCAACCATGACACCAGAATCATGCATTATCCATATTGACCAAAAATTTACATACCAATTTTCTTGACCATCAAATGAGAATTTATATAACAAGAAAAGATAGAGTGTAATATCACTGCAGAAATATGTTCAAAGATAGTTAAAGATAATTTGATGAGACAAAAAAAACAGCTTATGTTGAACTCTGAAACAGCTGGGAATTAATTATATATATTTATAAAACTGATACATAATGAGTCATTTATTGATTTTTTTTCAAAATGTCAAAGTCATATTTATTTCATTCAGGCTACATTTTCCTATATATCCTGTCAGCAACTTGTATAACAAAATGTATAAAAATCAAATGTAAGATAGATTATTTGTAGATTAAAATGTATAAAAAAAACCATTACCTTTTAACTTATATGATTAATCTCTCCAGTATATACTTGTATATTGTAATTTACTTCCACAGTAAAATATATAATAAATTCAACACTGACACTTCAAGAACTGATAACAATTTAATAAAACTTCAAGTTTTAATAATACTTCAGGAAAAAAACTACTTAAATCTCACTTAAGTAAAGGATAGGTCTTAAAACTTGTTGAAAAGTTGTTTATTTGCACAAAAACTTGCAAAATATCAATTTTCCCCTGAAAATTTTAAGCCCAAACATATTATATGATTATAAAAGACTATATTTAAGTAAAGTTGGAAAGGTGTGTTAAAGGAATGCTTGTATTATATAACACAAAAATACCAATAATACTTTGAAGGAAAACAGCATTACCTTGTACAAATATCCTTTAATGGACTTAACCCACTTATTTAAGAGATTTGTAAATATATTTTGGACAAAAATCAAGTCTTTGTTGAAAGAAAATGTACCATATATTTATAGATGGAATCGTTGTATTAAATAATGTATTATTTCTAATACCAAATAGACAAATTTTTTATGCATGATGATATGATTATCCTTACAGCTCTGTTTTCTACTGCTAATTAATCCTTCAAAACATTTATAACAGGCTTGTTTTGATATATATTTTTAACTATCTATAGTATTTTATATTTGGCTATCCGGTCACATCAGGCTGCATGCAGCAATCATAACTAACAGAGTCAAGGTATATTGCAATTTTTCCTCTCAATTCTTATTTCTGAATTCTAACTCTTTTTTATTAATAAAAATATTCTACATATAATTACTTAATAAGAGCGATCAGGATCACATGTGTCGCCTCATGATGACCAATTTCATGTTGGGACAAGTTTTGTGACAGACGGACAGACAGACGGATAGTGCACAACTAGACTTGGTACTTATCATTCCTGTAAAGTTTGGATAAAATTGCACCAGTAGTTTATGAGGAGTAGTCCGGACAAGCTTTTAATTGTGTATCTGGCAACACACAGAAAAAAACACCTTTTTGTCAAAGGGCCATAACTCGGCCAAAAATCATTCAACCGGAAAACCCGTGCAATATGCTCAAGGACTTGAGCTACAGATCAATCCTGTAAAGTTTCATTGAAATTGCATTAGTGGTATAAGAGAAGTAGTCCGGACAAACTTTAAAAATAACAAGAACTGTCGGAGGACAGTAACGCTCGACTATTCGAAAAGTTGTCACAAGGGTGTTTCATTGAGTATAATACATAAAATTGTCCAAAAAGGTAAAAACCCTTCAGTAGTTATGGAGATACCAGCTTACATGCAAAAATTAACCTAGAATTTCTAAGTCGAAAAAAGGGCATAATTATGCAAAAAAGTAAATAGATAATCACAGAAAACAAGTGTGTGAAGTTTCAATCCATTCCTTTCAGTAGTAATGGAGATACCAGCTTACACGCAAAAACTTAACCAAGAATTTCTATGCCGAAAAAGGGGCATAATTATGTAAACTAGAAATGTGTCAAATAGGACACGGATGCCCACACACGCCACTGTTCTGTCAATCTTTTGACTCTAGGTCAAATATTTTTTGGACTACATCTGCCACAAGTTAAAAACTAAAAATCAACAAAGGGCCATAATTCTGTTAAATTTGGTCGCAGCAAAAATTCCTTCCTTTACTGCCATCTACACATTAAGGTTGTTAATCCCTGGAAGTTTAAGCAAAATCTGCCATCCGGTTTAATAGGAGTTGCGTTCACAAAATTTCTACATAGTATATAGTGAAAAAATCAACAAAGGGCCATAATTCTGTTAAATTTGGTCGCAGCAAAAATTCCTTCCTTTACTACCATCTACACATTAAGGTTGTTCATCCCTGGCAGTTTAAGCAAAATCTGCCATCCAGTTTAAGAGGAGTTGCGTTCACAAGATTTCGGGACGTACAGTGGACGGACAGACAGACAGACGGACAGACGGACATACGGACAAGTGCAACGCTATATGCTCCCACATTGTGGGGGCATAAAAAGCAAATCAGAGTTATGGGACTTTTGCCAATCATCTTAGATAATCACAGACAACAAGAGTGTGAAGTTTCAATCCATTCCCTTCAGTAGTTATGGAGATACCAGCTTACATGCAAAAACTTAACCAAGAATTTCTAAGTTGAAAAAGGGGCATAATTATGTAAAAGAGCAATCAGAATTATGGGACTTGTGCCAATCATCTTAGATAATCACAGAGAACAAGTGTGTGAAGTTTCAATCCATTCCCTTCAGTAGTTATGGAGATACCAGCTTACACGCAAAAACTTAACCAAGAATTTCAAAGTCGAAAAAGGGGCATAATTATGTAAAAAAGCAAATCAGAGTTATGGGACTTGTGCCAATCATCTTAGATAATCACAGAGAACAAGTGTGTGAAGTTTCAATCCATTCCCTTCAGTAGTTATGGAGATACCAGCTTACATGCAAAAACTTAACCAAGAATTTTCTTAGTCGAAAAAGGGGCATAATTATGTAAAAAAGCAAATCAGAGTTATGGGACTTGTGCCAATTATCTAAGCTAATCACAGAGAACAAGTGTGTGAAGTTTCAATCCATTCCCTTCAGTAGTTATGGAGATACCAGCTTACATACAAAAACTTAACCACAGGGACGCCGACGCCGACAAATGGGTGACTGCATTAGCTCGATTATTCTGCGAAAAATCGAGCTAAAAATTATAAAAGGGCCATAACTCTGACAAAAATCATTGAACCTGAAAATGCTGACAATATGCACAACTAGACTTGGTACTGATCATTCCTGTAAAGTTTGGATGAAATTGCACCAGTAGTTTATGAGGAGTAGTCCGGACAAGCTTTTGTGTATCTGGCAACACACAGAAAAAAACACCTTTTTATCAAATGGCAATAACTCGCCAAAAATCATTCAACCGGAAACTGTGCGATATGCGCAAGGACTTTAGCTACAAATCAATCCTGTAAAGTTTCATTGAAATTGCATTAGTGGTATAAGAGAAGTAGTCCAGACAAACTTTAAAAATAAAAATTATTAAAGGGCCATAACTCTGACAAAAATCATTGAACCGGAAAATGCTGACAATATGCACAACTTGACTTGGTACTGATCATTCCTGTAAGGTTTGGATGAAATTGCACCAGTAGTTTATGAGGTGTAGTCCGGACAAGTTTTGTGACGGACGGACAGACGGACGGACAGACGGAGAGAAAGACGGACGACGGAGAAGTGATCCCTATATGTCGCCACTACTCCGTAGAGGCGACACAAAAATGCAACTCTCTAAAACTATCATTATTTGTTTCATTTTGATGGAATGGCATTTCTATAATAACATCTGTAAATGTTTCATTACAATCAATATATTACCATGGAAACATGATTTTGCATTCTATATCTTTTAAAATTAATAATAATACCATCAACATAATTTAAATGAAATTTAGATGTTAAAACTTATGCTTAAAGATGAAATTTGCTATTTTAAATATGTATCATGTAGCCTATTCAATACAAAAAAAAGATTTTATTATAAAAGATCATCTTCATTTTCATTTGTGTCATACCTGAACTAATTTACAACCTTTATAAGTAAAGCATTATACTGCTAAACTAATGTGACACTTACTGAGCAGCATCACCACAAGGTAGTTTACACAGCACAAATTTTACTGTTGATAACCAATGGCATGAACCTCATATTTTACTGTTGATGACCGATGGCATGAACCTCAATTTTTACTGTTGATAACCAATGGCATGCAGCACAAATTTTACCCGTTGATAACCAATGGCATGCAGCATAAATTTTACTGTTGATAACCAATGGCATGCAGCACAATTTTACTGTTGATAACCAATGGCATGCAGCACAATTTTTACTGTTGATAACCAATGGCATGCAGCACAATTTTACTGTTGATAATCAATGGCATGCAGCACAATTTTACTGTTGATAACAAATGGCATGCAGCATAAATTTTACTGTTGATAATCATTGGCATGCAGCATAAATTTTACTGTTGATAACCAATGGCATGCAGCATAAATTTTACTGTTGATAACCATTGGCATGCAGCATAAATTTTACTGTTGATAACCATTGGCATGCAGCACAAGTGTTATTGTTGAAAACCAATGGCATGTAACACAATTTTTACTGTGTTGATAACCAATGGCATGAAGCACAATTTTTACTGTTGATAACCAATGGCATGCAGTACAACTTTTACTGTTGATAACCAATGGCATGAAGCACAATTTTACTGTTGATAACCAATGGCATGAAGCACAATTTTTACTGTTGATAACCAATGGCATGAAGCACAATTTTTACTGTTGATAACCAATGGCATGAAGCACAACTTTTACTGTTGATAACCAATGGCATGCAGCACAATTTTTACTGTTGATAACCAATGGCATGAAGCACAATTTTTACTGTTGATAACCAATGGCGTGCAACACAATTTTTACTGTTGATAACCAATGGCATGAAGCACAATTTTTACTGTTGATAACCAATGGCATGAAGCACAATTTGTACTGTTGATAACCAATGGCATGAAGCACAATTTGTACTGTTGATAACCAATGGCATGAAGCACAATTTTTACTGTATACAGTTCCAAAAATAATTCATTTGGTGTCAGACAGCCTATAGATTTTTATCTTTAGGATATGATATCCATTGTCCTGCTGAAACCACTGCCTGCCTGTCAGATGTGGTCCCATATACACCCTTTTGAATTTTTTTCTTTTTTTAAATCTGCCCCAATTCTCATCGAATACCTCATATACCTTTCACACTAAACAATCCAAATATGTTAAATGTATACATTTCAAGTTATGTTAACACATAAACACTAGAATAATTGTGTTGTTACTAGCTGTAGAATTCCTATTATCTTAGGAAAGAAAATATTTTGGACATTGTGGGTGTAACAACTTAATGACAACAAACTAACTACTTTAAATACACAAAAATTGCAGCATCATTTTATAAAAGATATACAACTCAAATAATACATGATTGTCCCCTTTTCACCTTTCATTTCCAGTAAAAAATAAAAGTAATATTCATACAGTAGCAGATGAAATATATATGATTGTTAAACAAGAGCCCGGTTTGAGCCGGGTGATGCTCCCCGAATATGTTTTGGACACAGGAAAGTACACCTCTTGTAGTTTCAGAGTTATGTCCGTGGAAAAAGTTCAAAGTGCAATAATTCCAAAATTAGGCAAGGCTGTTACAGTTCTTTGCACTGCACTTCTAATCAATGTGATCTATCAACCTACAAAGTTTCTTGATAATATCTCTTATGATTTCCGAGTTATGTCCTGGACAATTCAAAAAGTAAAAATAAACAAAGGGCAATAACTCCAGAATTAGGCTAGGTAGAGTTATGATTCTTGTGCACTGCACATCTACCAATTGAGATTTATCTACCTACAAAGTTTCATGTTGATATCTCTTATAGTTTTACAGCTATGTCCTGGACAAGATTTTTCTAAAAGGGGAGATTATTAAAAAATAAGGCTTAACAGAGTTATAGCTCTTTTGCACTGCACATCTATCCATTGAGATCTATTCACCTACAAAGTTTCATGTTGATATCTCTTATGGTTTTAGAGTTATGCCCCGGACAAGATTTTTCTATAAGGGGAGATAATTCAAAAACCGGGCAAAATAGAGTTATGGTTCTTTGACACTGCACTCCCCCTCCATGCCCTCTACCACTGTATGAAGTTTCAACAAATTATCTCCAAGGGTTTTCAAGTTATGTTCCGGACAAAGTTCAAAGTATTAAAATTAACAAAGGGCAATAACTCCAAAATTAGGACAAAAAGAGTTATTGTTCTTATGCACTGCACATCTACGCATTGAGATCTATTCACCTACAAAGTTTCATGTTGATATCTCTAATAGTTTTAGAGTTATGCCCCGGACAAGATTTTTCTATAAGGGGAGATAATTCAAAAACCGGGCAAAATAGAGTTATGGTTCTTTGACACTGCACTCCCCCTCCATGCCCTCTACCACTGTATGAAGTTTCAACAAATTATCTCCAAGGGTTTTCAAGTTATGTTCCGGACAAAGTTCAAAGTATTAAAATTAACAAAGGGCAATAACTCCAAAATTAGGACAAAAAGAGTTATTGTTCTTATGCACTGCACATCTACCCATTGAGATCTATTCACCTACAAAGTTTCATGTTGATATCTCTTATAGTTTTACAGCTATGTCCTGGACAAGATTTTTCTAAAAGGGGAGATTATTAAAAAATAAGGCTTAACAGAGTTATAGCTCTTTTGCACTGCACATCTATCCATTGAGATCTATTCACCTACAAAGTTTCATGTTGATATCTCTTATGGTTTTAGAGTTATGCCCCGGACAAGATTTTTCTATAAGGGGAGATAATTCAAAAACCGGGCAAAATAGAGTTATGGTTCTTTGACACTGCACTCCCCCTCCATGCCCTCTACCACTGTATGAAGTTTCAACAAATTATCTCCAAGGGTTTTCAAGTTATGTTCCGGACAAAGTTCAAAGTATTAAAATTAACAAAGGGCAATAACTCCAAAATTAGGACAAAAAGAGTTATTGTTCTTATGCACTGCACATCTACCCATTGAGATCTATTCACCTACAAAGTTTCATGTTGATATCTCTTATACTTTTAGAGTTATGCCCCGGACAAGATTTTTCTATTAGGGGAGATAATTCAAAAACCGGGCAAAATAGAGTTATGGTTCTTTGACACTGCACTCCCCCTCGATGCCCTCTACCACTGTATGAAGTTTCAACAAATTATCTCCAAGGGTTTTCAAGTTATGCTCCGGACAAGACAACGGACGGACAGACGGACAGACGGACGGACGGACAGACGGACGGACGGACAGACGGACAGACGGACAAGGCGCCGACTATATGCTCCCCCGAAATTTTTCGGGGAGCATAAAAAAAAGTGAAATAAAAAAGAAATGACATTTTAACAGCAATTATACAATTTCTTTTAGAATTTTATTCAACCAAGTTGTCTTTACCTGTTATGGTCAGTAATAATATTATATGCTTTCCTCCTAATTTGCGTAACCTAGCTACTATCCTCTTATATAAATCCAAACAAAATAACCTATCCAATATTTCAGACACTTCAACACTTGTGCTGGTTAAGGTTATAACTTATTTATTCATTTCAGGTTTTGGTTCCTCAAAACTTCATCAGGATCAATATTTCAGAAAAAAACACACAATAAATATAGTAAAACACACAAAAAAGTAGTCCTCAAAAAACTTAAGTAACACTTGCACTATAAATGTTCACTGCATTAGAACACTATTTCCCCTGTTCTTTGTCTAAACACCTTGTAACCTGGAGAATATTTGCATTGTTTTAATTAGAATTTCATTTGTAATCTGACTCTACACATTGCCCACAAACTGTAATAAGATCATTATGGTGAATCATTAACTGAACCAGTAATTATGTTAGTCATCCCACCCATACTGCATTGTACATACAATACAACATGTTGCTTGACCCTTGTTAACCTTTACTATCTCCAATTAGAAACAGTATAATTTTACATACAACTTTATAACAGGTCTTTGACTAATGACTTTTGATTGATCTATCTCACTAGAATTAGGATCACTTGTCAATCTTTGTTTGTCTAATTGTATATGAACTGTAAAAGTTATACAGCAACTTGCAAGCTTTACTGCTGGAGGAAGACCTCAGGTGCCCCTTCAATCACTTAAGGTGCAAGTGGGCATCTTAGTAGAACCATCAACCTAACACAAGCTAACTGGACAGCTCACTCACAAAATGAAAGAATCTAAAGCTTATGCAAACTATAAAGCTAAGGCAATCATTTATTAAAATAATTAAAAGACATATCAATCTGTTCTTAATGCTTTTACCTTTTATGCACATTTAATTCAGACATAAGATGTCCAGTTTAATTAATCCAGCAAAATATTGAAATTTGAAGCTTCAAAATAAACTCTTAACTGTTCACTTTAAAACCGTGATATTTAAACGCCTGTAATTTTAAGCGGAGTAAATTGTCCCTTTAGTAAAATTGCTATGAGGAAATCACTATAAACTGTTCAATAGTAAGAAACGAACATCTGCGGATAACCTATAATTTGTCACAAATTACTGCTTTATAATAAATATATATCCATTCAAATACATGGTTTAGGTCAACCTACACTTATAAGGTATACACCCTAGTGGGAAAATCCGAGCATTATAGCTCTTCAGAAATCCTATTCTCTATGCTCAACTGATGCTGTAGCGCACAACACAATTTAACATAAATTCCCCATTCATTTATCTTGTATATAACACACATATTGTCATGATAAACTTTAAAATGTTCTGTAAATGATTGTTTTGAGTTAGGTAACAAATTACTTTTACACTTTGCACCTACATGACCTTTGCCAATATGACGCATGTGACCGGTCATGTGACCCCAGCAGAGCAATATATGACAAGTGTTGCACAGTTTATGTTAAGTTACAACATTTTTGTAGATAATAATGTGAATAAAACATGCCATAAATATGACAAAAATTACTATAAATTATCCTTAAATTACACACTACACTAAAATGCATTATGCAATAGATACCATCAAAGTTTGCATTATTGAGGGGAAAAATGTAACATTTCTTTTTATTAAATATCTCCCGCAAAGTATTAGTATGTTATATTAGGCATTTATTAAAACAAGAGCTGTCCGTAAGACAGCGCGCTCGACTTTTTTATTGCTTGCCAATAAAAAAAGTTTTTGCAGTAATAGGCGAGATAAAATGTGAAATATGCATATACTACTGATTTTAATTTCAAGTACAAAAAGAGAAAAATAACTAGTTGTTTGATACCCTTGAATATTACAGCAATGTTTATATGACATAATTTATGGTAAAGTGAACAAGTGGATAGGAATGAATTTTTTTAGATTTTTTAAGTTTTTTAGTGCTTGCCTATAATACAAAACATTGACAGTTAAGGGCCATAATTCAAATAAAATCTTTGACAGAATTACCTTCTCCTGGACATGTTTGGGAATCATGATTGTAAACAAGTATTCCAACTTTCAAATTAATATCTCAAACAGTTCAGTCAAAAAGTGGACTGGTACTAAAAACTTAACCAAGATTCTAAGTCGATAAAAGGCCTTAATTTTAAAACAAATCCTTGACAGAGTTACCTTCTCTTGCGTACAGATGGGGGTAATGATGTGAAATAGCATTAAAAGTTTCAAAGCAATATCTCAAAGGGTTAAGGCAATAAGTGGATTTTACCCATATTCAATGTATTTTCTAAGTCAAAAAGGGGCATAATTCTGTCAAAAACCTTGACAGAGTTATGTCCTCTTGTCTGTTGATGAAGGTCGTGATGGTAAACAAGTATGGTCAGTTTCAAAGCAATACCTCCAATGGTTTTGAAATAAAGTGAGGTGGTACAAAAAACTTAACCAAGCTCAATACACTTTCTAAGTCAAAAAAGGGCCATAATTCTGTCAAAAACCTTGACAGAGTTATGTACTCTTGTCTGTAGATGGAGGTTATGATGGTGAACAAGTATGGTAAGTTTCAAAGCCATACTTGTAATACTTCTGAAATAAAGTGGGGTGGTACGAAAAACTTAACCAAGGTGTGACGCCAACGCCGACGCCGACGCCGGGGCGAGTAGGATAGCTCCCCTTTTCATAGAAAAGTCGAGCTAAAAATTAGAAATGAAGTTTAAAGTTCATTAAAATATGTGTAAAATGTTTTTATTTATAGCTACCACTCGGAAAACCCTTAGTCCAACTAACTGTACTGCGCGACGAGATATTTTGCTATTTTTGTGTCTGGGCAATACCTCGCGAGATACTGCCCCAGAACGAAAATATCTCAGAATCAAGCTTTGGCATGTCAATATATTTTGACTAGGAAAACCCCATACCTGGGCTGTAACATAATAAATTCATTCAATCTATTGCAGAAATGATTTTTTAAAATGATACAACTTTCAAGTCCTGCATGTAATCCAAACTAAGATATTATGTTGTTTTATAAACATGGGCATTTTATCAATGTGGATTTTAACCAAAACAGAAGTATCTCAGAATCTGTAGAAGATCTCAAAATATGTTCACTAAAGTAAATTAAGGTAAAACATACCTTAAACATTATAATTCCTCCATATTATATATCAATAGCATCTAATGTTCCATCAAAAGTCAGTCACTATAAAATTACCTCTGACACACCTGAAATACATGTAAAAATACCTTTACATATAATGCATATGGTAATACATTCATCAATAAAATTCTAAAACATAATGAAGCCAAACATGACAACATCAGATTTATTCTTAAGTTAATATATTTTAATTCAAAGAAAAATGCTGATTTTACTGTAACATACAATATTTAATATGATAAAAAATTATTTAATTACCAATTAAGATATCATAGTAATGCAAACATTCTAGTACAAATGCACAAGTTAATAAGAATATCCAGAGGAGAGACTGTGACACTATCTAGACTAGAATACCTCTGTAAATACATTAACATATCACAGAAACCTTATACCAGTCTATCAGTTTCAGCTAGTTTATTACTTTATAATTAGTTTATGTCTGACCAAGCTTCACATCAAAGTGTTCCTCATAATAATAACATAACTTGTGCTTTAATGTCTTAACAGTTAAAACATTATTGAGGTGAACCCGCTACATACCAGTTAAATATTAACATCTTCATATATATGGTAAACAGCACCAATTAAAAATAAATTACAGGCTTCCAGATGATAATGTCTTTTAAAAACACTGTACAGACTACAGAATCGTATTTAAACATAAACACTATCTTGGTCATGCACCAGCTGGGAATTACTAACAACATTTTTCCATATATTGTATTGTTTCAAATCTTAATAATTATAAATGTCATAAAACATTTCCTAATAAAATAGTTGCCCCATCAACTCTTGTTCTTAATGGTATACAGACTACCAAAATAAGTTTTAAAAGGTAAATATCTGCAAGCTCCCAAAGTACACTTTCTGTTTGCATGGGAAAGTGTGCCTTAAATGGGTCATTTCAACAGGAAACACTGGGTGTGGAGCTCCAAATGCTTTAAGCACAATTTTAAACATATGTTTTGAAAAAATATCTTTCAACCTTAATAATATTATTATAGACGTTTAAACATGAAATAGGAAATGTCAAATCAAAAATACATCCACATTCCACCATTGTAAATGGAAACTGGCATAAAATTAAGCAAAAAGATTTTCAGGGTTACCTGTCTCTTTGAAAATAAATCTAATTTGATAGTAAACCAGTGTTTCCAGTTTTTGAGAAAAATAGCAGAACAAATAGGATAGCCAAGGCAAAAAATAGTCAAGTTATAAAAGAGGCAAAATTTTGCTAAAAAGATAGGATTATGTACCCTTTTGATATATGCTAACTAGTATACCCCGTTTGAAGTGAAAAGTTCTTTGTAGTTTATGAGAAAAGGACCATAACAAATGCTGATGCCTGCCAACAAGTTAGTCATGACAATAGTTGTGTCCCAGAACTTGGCAAATGTGGGGTTTTCCAAGCTTATCCCCCCCCCACCCTGTCACAAACAAACAATCATTTACTGTTACAGTTTCATGGTGCTTTACATCGTAAAGCTATGGTCTCATTTTCAAAGTTGTAACTATAAAAGTTTGTTTGTAACCCCAACCCATCCCAACCCCACCCACGGATTAGCCAGAGTAAGTCTATAACTCCTTTTTATTTTCGAAAAGTTCGGCTAAAATTGAGTGAGAGTGTATCAATATATGACGGTTGATTTGATTCACAAGTGTGTTCAAACATGACCCTATTAAAATATTTCCTTCATGTATAAAATTAATTAGTAATTCAGTGAAATATGTGGTCAGTTATGCATGAGAAATAAGTCTATCAAATATTCATTAAGTGTCAATCCATCAACCAATGTCCAGAGGGTATGTAGATTATAATTGTAAACAAAATATCCCAGAGTCTGTACTCAAATGTTGACTTATACTTAAATGTATAGTATATCATTACACTTAACGAATAAATTGAGAAGTGATAAATAAATGAACTGTAAAAATCATTGGTTAGTTCAGTCATAAATAATAAATTTTTATATTTGTTCCTTAAACTATATTAATTAAATAAAATTTTACAGTGTATTTGATAATAACAAGTATACATATTAATTTTACAATCATATATAATTATATTATTATGAGCTAAGTGTTATACTCTGAATTAAAGTTCTGTTTTAGTGTAAGATTGTAAATCAATGTGGGAAAGACATTATGTTTTACATCTGTTGGCTTGACCGCTGGCTTTTAGACTTTTAACATATTTATAGTCATATCTAAATGGTTGATCCACTTAGCTGGCTTTCCTGGATAACCAACCAATTTTCCCACACGTTATCATCTACAAAATTATCCCACATATTTTTGAATCAGCAGTGACAGATAAATGACCATTATACTAAATGTGTTGAGATCAAGTTTTAGATAATCATTTAAATTATAAAAAATTCATGCTGTTCATTATTATTATTATTAAAAAAAATAAAAAAATTGAATATATTATTGCACATTACCTAGAAAAAATATAACCCTAAAAATTAGCAGTATTATTTTGTCACATTTTGATACAGACTGATGCATGCCCGGACAATGACTGGTCATTAGTAAGTCACAACAAATGATCAGTGCTAATTAGTCAGCTCAGAGCCTTGAGCTGTGAGACAGCCGCTAGATGGACTTGTTATATAGAAGACCTATTAGCCATGTCTCATTGCTGTACTGACTTAAGTTGTTCCTTGATTTCATTCAAGTTACACCAGTGATGCATTGAACTATGATATACTAAGGAAAGTGTAGGGCTGGCAATCTGATAAATGTCACATGACTATGTAAGTGTCAACAATGTGAGACTGTTATCAGATTCCATCATTGTACTAGTAAATTGCCCTCAAACCGTGTGATTCATTTATGATTTAACACTGATCACCCCTGTATTATATTGTCTACAAATAAACCACCCACTACAACATTATTTTTACATTTAATAATATTTACATAATCTTTAGACTTTACTTAATCTTGTCTCAGTGATGGTATAATCTAATTCATACAAGTAAGTTGACAAGAAAAGATAAAATATACACTGGCATTTCACCCAGGTAAAATAAAGACAGAAAAAAGAAAAGAAAAATTTGGTTAAAAAAGTAAAGCTAGAATTAGATTCATCACTTATACACTTATTTTAGCAATATAAAAACTATTTATACAGCTTTAAATTTAATATTGAAGTCTAAAACACACTCATTTGATTACTGTTTCTCTCCTTCCAAGGACCTTTACACATATTGCCCTCTAAAATTCTTTATAAAAGAGACTTTTTAATTCACGTTTTTGAATGGTTCTGTCTCAAAGCAACAAATTTTCATCAACAGTAGTTTCCAAGTCTTTAACCATCAACACCTTGTATAATATAGCAGAATGGTTTTGAGTGTAAGTGGTCATGTGACTGTGTCCAGCATTACTTGTCAATGTTCCTAAATCTCTCAGAATTTAACATTTAAGTTTAAAAAAGTAGATTTTCTAAATGAAATATGTATACAAACATTATTTATGCTTACTTGTCCCCCTATTCTTCTTCAAGTTTGACTTTGTTCACCAACAACACTTTATTAATCTCCATCATATTATTTAATTTTCAATAACAAACACTCCTTAGTCTAAAGATCTATTCAAATATAACTGTATTAGTATTTTGTACCTCTAGTTTACTAGTATAATCACAAAGTCATGTTTTATTATTATACATAATTATATACATTATATTTTTACTAAACTATCTGACAATAACAGAGAGATAACTGACTATCCCCGGGGATATATGATAAAATATTATGACATAGAACACTTTCATCTTAATACATCAGTTAAATTCAATTATGATTTTCTTCAAAAGTAATGTTCAAATAAAACCTATTGACTTTGTTTTTTAATCATTATTATCAAAAAGCCAAAATAATAAACTTTCTTGACTGCAATAAATTACCTAAATAATATGATGACTTATTAGTATGCTTGTTGGACATATACTGATTTCTTATATTAGTGTTTGAATACAAACATACATTTTGGAATGCATTTAAATCATAAGACTTAGCCTAATATGAGCTGTAAAACAAAAACTAATATTTTTTAGGCTGAAATTTAGAGAAATAGAGGATATTGAATGAGTGTGAGTTCAATACTGTATTTATAAATTCAGTTATAAACCAACACAAATATAATATTCTATTTATCACATACCCAAAATAAAAAACTGTTTAATGTGAAAAAACGCCATTTTCCATTGATGCGTCTATAGTGCAATGCTAACATTTAGTGCCTCTTTGTAACACTATGTTTGTATAAAGCGAATGACATCATGTCAAAATATATGCACGGCCGTGCCATAGCATTTTTAAGGAGTCCCAAAAGTGGCATGGGTATGTGATAATTTCATTTGTGACTTTGTAAGAACTTAATATTGAAGATCAATTTATAAAATAACAACATCTTTGAACATATTATACACAATCCTTTCATATATTTATTTCTTAAGCAAATTAAAGTTGTCATGGACTTTCTATAACAACTTTTATTATTTACTACAATGAGGCATGACCATGTTGTCATACAATAGTAAAATACGTTCCATGACAACTGACATGTATCAAATTATAAACTCTACAATTTGTTCTGATTTGTCTTAATGAATAAAAACAATAGGGGGGACCACCCGATTATATTATCTGTGTAGAAAAGATAGGTTCAAATACCGCCTTTATCTGGTTAGTAAACAAAGGGAGAATTGAAATATTTTTTAAACTTGATTAAATATATTGAATGTTATCTGATGACCTTATATAGAAAATGTAACAAATTATAGCTACCTGAATACCTGATTATACAGCAAGTACTGATTAATGCATTAGAAAACCAAACAAATTTGTATGTATTATAGAGAATGCCAAACTTATAAATCCAGTTTGCTGTAGGTGCATTGCATTGTCACTTAGTATTTCCCAATGGATTGCTTTTATCACCAGTTATTACAATGCATTATCTGAGTGATAAAGCCAATTCAAATCTAGTAAAAGTATAATATCAAAGTGACATTTTTATTACAAATATTTTCAAATAATTTTATACCAGACAATGATGGCCGGGGCACCAGACTATGTCCTTAGCTATATAGCTGTGTAATACAATATAATTATTTACTTTGTGTGCGGCAAATTTAACTTTGCAAAATTCATATTTCATCTTGTATAATAAGTGTTCTTCATACTTTATCAAATAAATAACAAAGAAGGAAGTCTCTTATTTCATTAAATAAAGACATGTAAGATATACTGTGAAACTAGAGTACTTGTCACATGTGATGTTAAGTATTTTTTAGTCCATTTTCTTTTTTAACCTGGAACTAACAAGTACTGCATGCTGTCATATGAGGACTAGGGTGAATTTTTATTGACATTAAAAACAGAAAAAAGAATAATTACACTGTAATGATATACAGTATACTTTTCATTATCAAAAATATACGTCAGGATTTTCTTGCTGTTGTAAAATAGGTCCCAAAACTTGATAAAGTGAACAAGTTAAATTTTAGAAATTGAACTTAAATAAAAGGTCAACCAGCACCAACCAAGAAGGGACCTCATGACAATTTGTTAGTTAGCCGACACATTTGTCTTCCTAAAAAATATTCAGCTAAAATAATTTTAACTGAAATGTGTACAACATGATAACATAACATTTCGTGGAGGATCCAAATTGAATAATTTGCATAAAATTCAAGGACATAACTCTTTTGCAATTTTATGATTTTTTAATATATCATATTTAAATAATAATGTAATGCATTGAAATGGTTACACAAAGGAAGGTTTCCTGTTCACATGAATTAAGTCTAACCCCTTCTCATGCTCTCACCTTACCAAAACACCGGAAATAAAGTACACCTTCAAAATATTCCCCTTGCTTTGTAGATTACACATTAAAATCTAATTATAATCAAAAATATCTTTATTAAATCTCAAAAATAAAATTTCTCAACAAAAGAGATAAAAATCTTTAAAATACCTGATTTTTTGTCAATTTTCAAATAATTTGCAATCATCATAATTACTCTACAAACTAACATCAGTTTTAGATAAAAACTCACACAGTATTTATAACCTTCCAAGGATATTACAAGCTTTTCAGAACTGTGAAATGAATTTTGCATTAACTATATAGATGCTAATCAGACAGCATATCTGTGTTCAGTGCACTCTATTTTGTTGGGTGTACAATATTGAAATTCCTCGATTTTATATTTGAATATTCCAAATAAAAAGCCGGGTATTTATTACAATTTTTTTTAAATACATGTTAAATGTAACTACATTGTGTTTTAACTTGACATCTCTTAAATAGACAATGCACAATTCCAACTTCACATGAGAAAAACCTCAGATCTTGTAATAAAAGTATACCACACATTTACAGAAAGAAGATAAATGGAAGTCATTTTAGATAAAGTAATTGCTTTCAGGTCCTGAACTTCCTCTAACTGCCAACTCCAATACTTTTTTATCAGACAACAGGCAATAAAAATATTGTTCTGGCAAAAAACACTGATAATTTGTGTACATCAACAAGTAAATGTGATTTTGAAGTACGCCTGACACAGTAACATGTCAACTATAAATCACATCACTTCACAAGGTTGACAGATCTAAACTAGGTTTGTCATTTCTATAACCAATCATAAAAAAACAATAACCACTAAATCGCAACAGGTTCAAATCTTGCTTTCGGATGTAAAAAAATTATATATATAAATAAAAAGATTGTTTATGTTAGTGACATCAACCCTGTATAATGGTGTTTTGTTTTTGCTTCAGGAAAATCTCATGTTCCCCTCTGTTCATTATTTCTGTAACAAGCCATAACTGGATAACTTCCTCACATCAAGTAAATGTCACTGAGAGGAGATGAAACCTACAGTATTGAGGGGAATGGTGGTGACCTTAACAAACTTAGCCTTTGAGGTCCCAATTGTCTTACATGAAGAAGCCAATGAACTATCTACCAGAAGGCTGAGGTTTCTACTATATCAAGTTGCCTGAATAAAATGGTGCATGCTGTGACAAAGAAACTTTCTAAACAACAATCATTCAAAGTACCTATTTATCCTGCGTAACTAAATTGTGACATAAAACTAAAAAACCCTTTTTCATCAAACAAAAAATGCATGCATTGTTGTTAATTTTGACAAAACAAAACACCTTCTGTCGTAATTTAAAGATTCATGTCTCTAGATGAGTCAACAAATACAGCATAAGTAAAATACATGTAATTTAGTTATCTAAATGTAGAAATGTTTTTATATTCACAATCAAATGGATATTTTGCATGTTCTAAGCAAAAACATTACAAAATTTACTATTTCCATCATCAAATATGGGTTATTTCATCATATTCTGGTTTTTGTGAACAGTAATATACATGATGATATATCACTTTATTTGTACACAAGTCTGGAAGAATCTTTTCTAACAACAATATATATCAAGCTAAACATGAATCTGGTGATGTGCTGTTTTAAACTGCACACTCCAATATATTGTCAACAATTAGAGAGGAAAATAACATATATATTTACCTTGCAGGCTTTTATTCCTTCATTTAAAGAGCTTAAACTATTGTTATTTCCATAACAAAGATCAATCAGAAATAAAATAAATATTTTCACTTAGTTTCCACAAATGTAACATTTTTCAATCAACGTAGCTTTGTAGGCAGATACTGTTCCATGTTGTATGGTATACACTGAAGAAACAAGATCCGTTTAAGGTAATTTACATGTATCATATAGCTGTAAAGCTCCCCCCTTGATCTACAACCTATAGAAAATCATATGGCGCATCCATACAAATTATTGCCCTAAATCTATTTTCACATAAATACTGGAATGTGACATAAAAACTGTACACTCTATTCTACAATACATACTTTATGTTGTCAAACATTTTTTATGACCTACAATTTCATGTTTATTGATATGTTATATAGGTTCGAAAATATCATAAATGTCTTCTATATTACTTTGTTGAGGAACTTTGAAAACCTATTTGTAAAACTCTTTGGTTCATTAACAGACACTGAATTATTAATTTAAGTATGTGATAGTAGAAGAAGATTATCAAACCTAAAATTGTATCAAATATTTTTATACATGAAGTTTGTAACAATTTGTTAGACAATGAAAGGTCATTACATAATTATAATAACAAAATTTTAACCAGAGCCTCCCACATACCCTTCCTTTGTCCCCCTTGAATGGGAGTGTATGCGAAATGAGTGCTCCTTTTGCAAAGATTTTGTTTTGGCACCTTGCAGTGCAGACACATTTAACAGACACATAAGGAGAAATATTCCCATCTAACTTGTGTGTATTATAGTAGGAAGTGACGGTACATTAATTATATAAGCAAAAGAGACCTTACATGACATTGCATCAAATTTATAATAGATTTGCAGGCTAACAACATTGCTAAAGTCAGATAACATACACAGTACATATAACAGACTTAAGTCAGATAACATACACAGTACCATATAACAGACTCAAGTCAGATAACTGACACAGTACCATATAACAGACTCTAGTCAGATAACTGACACAGTACCATATAACAGACTCATGTCAGATAACTGACACAGTACCATATAACAGACTCATTTCAGATAACATACACAGTACCATATAACAGACTCATTTCAGATAACATACACAGTACCATATAACAGACTCAAGTCAGATAACTGACACAGTACCATTTAACAGACTTAAGTCAGATAACTGACACAGTACCATATAACAGACTTAAGTCAGATAACATACACAGTACCATATAACAGACTCAAGTCAGATAACTGACACAGTACCATATAACAGACTCAAGTCAGATAACTGACACAGTGCCATATAACAGACTCAAGTCAGATAACTGACACAGTACCATATAACAGACTCAAGTCAGATAACATACACAGTACCATATAACAGACTCAAGTCAGATAACATACACAGTACCATATAACAGACTCAAGTCAGATAACTGACACAGTACCTATATAACAGACTAAAGTCAGAAAACTGACACAGTACCATATAACAGTCTCAAGTCAGATAACATGTCATGAGTACCATATAACAGACTCAAGTCAGATAACATACACAGTACCATATAACAGACTCATGTCAGATAACATGACACAGTACCATATAATAGACTCAAGTCAGATAACATACACAGTACCATATAACAGACTCAAGTCAGATAATTGACACAGTACCATATAACAGACTCAAGTCATAACTGTCACAGTGTCATATAACAAACTCTAGTCAGATAACTGACATAGTACCATATAAAAAACTCATGTCAGATAACATACACAGTGCCATATAACAGACTCAAGTCAGATAACATACAAAGTACCATATAATAGACTCAAGTCAGAAAACTGACACAGTGCCATATAACAGACTCAAGTCAGATAACTGACACAGTACCATATAACAGACTCAAGTCAGATAACTGACACAGTGCCATATAACAGACTCAAGTCAGATAATTGACACAGTACTATATAACAGACTCTAGTCAGATAACATACACAGTGCTATATAACAGACTCAAGTCAGATAACTGACACAGTACCATATAACAGACTTAAGTCAGATAACATACACAGGACCATATAACAGACTTAAGTCAGATAACATACACAGTACCACATAACAGACTCAAGTCAGATAACTGACACAGTACCATATAACAGCCTCTAGTCAGATAAATGACACAGTGTCATATAACAGACTCAAGTCAGATAACTGACACGGTACCATATAACAGACTCAAGTCAGATAACTGACACAGTGCTATAGAACAGAATCAAGTCAGATAACTGACACAGTGCCATATAACAGACTCAAGTCAGATAACTGACATGGTACCATATAGCAAACTCAATTCAGATAATTGACACAGTACCATTTAACAGACTCACAATCAGGTCAACATGGAAGGTTCACACATTATAAGTTCCTCACAATTTTACAATCACAATGGAGATCATTTCAGAACAATAAAAGCAAAAACAAATTAATTTTGTTACACTTAATACATGATGTGGGATGCTTATCATTCTGTTTGTTTTTCTGTTGTTTTTAAGCTGATTATAACACATTTAATTTGTCCATTAAATGGCAGTCTAACAACTTAATTGGCTTTCCTGGATAACAACTAGTTATTACCAGTTCAGACCAGACTTTTAATCCCACATTATTTCGAATCAGCCATGAGATACAAAATAACCATATATACCGGTAGACACAGAAAAATACACTTCTCCGAAGGATCAAACTATCAACCCTGGATTACTCATCCAATGATCTCCCTATTCAGCTACATGTTAGTGGGCCGACTATTTGAAGACATACATTAGGTTTAGCTCCTTTATATAAGAGCATGGTAAAGTATGGAAACAGCTCAACTTTTACTAAATTTGGGAGATATTGCTGGATCTCAGGATACTTGACTTGTCATGTGAAGTGTTTAAACTAAGATAATACATAAAATAAACCCTTGACTTCCTGACAAAATCCTGGTAACCTCTGACCCCTAATGACACAATATTTACTATAACCAACATAATCTTATCATCTTGTTTACATGCTTCATACTTAAATGCAAGCTATAAATTTCATATATAGACATTAATGGTCAACATACTTAACAGTTAATGACCGGAAGAATTATAAAACTGTCAAAAGCTGGATTAATAACCCACAATAAGGAATTTTAAACTGCTCTTAATAAGATAAATCAGCTGTTCTAAGACTTTTTCTACAGGAGAGAAATTTATAAAGAACAATTTTACAACTAATTTCTAAAAACATTTCAATTTAAAAAAATAACCCAAGCACTTTTTATAAACAATATTTTAATTTTCATTACAAACTGGAAAATATTTACTAAGAGATTTTAAAATAAAAACACTTATACTCTCTAAATTTTGGACAAGTTCTCTAAATTTTTGCCCAGTACCAACAATTCTATTGTACAGTATTAATTAGCGCTCTACCTTCTTAAATCCGGACCACTATCCCTCTAAATTTTGGACCAGTATTTCTCTAAATTTTGGACCAGTATTAAGCATACTACCCGACCAACATTCAGTATTCTACTCTTGTTTCACTCATCTACGAACAGTATTCCCCTGAATTTTGTACTAATATTAAGCATCTTCCCTCCAAATTCTTTGACCAGTAATTGACCTTGTACAGCCTGAATGAGACAACTATCAAAAACCTCATATACATAATTCTGTCTTCTATCAAAGACAGTGAAATCATATCCTATCTTAGAATGATTAAAATGACAACCATGCTATCTCTTAACAAAGTGGTTCAGTTGATTATCTAAACCTTTATTTAGAGTACAGGAAATTTGTATTACTAATATAAAACAAAACACATAAAATGATTAGACAAAACAAACAAAGATAGTATAAACAAACATGACTTGTTTATACCAACATTACTCTTTTACCATCCATACATCCAAACAATAGCCTACACTTATCATAATTAACTTATCAGAAAAAATGAAAACATAAACATTAGTGAGGGAAATGTGTATGCTACATAATTTATACATGGCAATTTCTGTCTATTTCAGTGTTACAATGAACCCAGTACCTAATGTCATTTTTACACCCCAAAAATGTTGATGTGGCCAAAGAAAGCAAAAATTAAAAGTTAAAAATACATGAATTATCTAAAATTTATGTTAATGTTACATACATTTAGGTTTGGAAAAAGAGACATCTGAAATTTAATATTTTATAAATATAATGATACCTTTTCCAGATCCAGAATAAATCTGCATTACTTTTCAATATCAAAACTCTTAAATAGAAGCATCACAAAATCCAAGATTTAACTGGTTCCCAACAATATTAGACAATGTACAAAGTTCTAGAAATGAGACAATTAGTACTTGAGACAGCAATATCTGATTACATGCACAATCCAGAATAATTCCAAACTGTTCTTAATTACAGAAAAATCAAAACTTTTGTTGCTTAGCACTTTTCTGCATAATTTTCACACTACATAACCCTTTGTTTGATGACTCAATAGAAAATCATGAAATTTATAAAAGTCGTGTGTAAATCTGCGTGCGTGCTCCTTACGTAGCCAGACTCATGTTGGAGACACAATATCGCCCACAATCAAATCTTGTTGATTCCTGCCCATTTAAAACAATGACTGTCATATAAGGACTATATCATATAGATCTTTTGTCACTTTCTATCTTTAATACAGTATGACAAAAGCTTTTGTTTTAAGGGTGTTACTCAATCTATCGTGAGACATAACAAATTCAATGACGTCTTTTTAAACAGTTAGTAAGATACGATCAAAATAAATCAGTCACAAACTGCAATGATATCAGCCTTGTTCAAGGTGACTGACTGTATTATACAATATTTCAACACTACAAAACTATTATATAAACTAAAAAAAAAACAGGTTTGAAAAGAATTTCACAACATTATGGTATTTTTAGTAAAAATGAAGACTGCATAAACATAATATAACTGAGCTGTAGCATGGGAAAACAAAGTGATAGCTGCTTGTCATAACTATATGTTCATATTTTTAGAGTAAAATTAATGGTATTGCATAAATTTGCATGTTAATGTTGATTTTAACACTGATAAAAATATTGCAAAACTATCTATTAGAAGGGAGTCAAATGACAAATGTAGATGACAGATTGATAAACAGATGTTTATGTTACAATCCACATAGAATAATCACACAATAAAACTGTTTAACCGTTAACTTGTTGGAACACAAGCTGGCCGAATTCATTAGCCTTTGCAACCAGTATACAGCCATTAAGCCAGTCTGCACATATTTATAGTCGCTAAATCTTTGTATTTTGATATTGAAATCCCTAAAACTTGGGAGTGGACTGTCCCAAATTCAAAGCAGGGCAAATTCATTGCACAAATTTAGCAGGATAAGTGTTAAAACCTGTTCAACATCAGCACAAAAAGGCAGCTGGTCAGCTGAAAACTTCAAGATTGTTTAAAAATAGAAACATGTAATTTGTCTTGCCTTTATCTAAAATATCATTATTAAACATAGATATGTACATAGTTTACCTTTTCTAAAGTATTTTTCTTGAAAAGATTTTCAGTTTATTCATTTTTCTAAGACAATGGTAATTCAAATAAGAATGTTAATAATCAGATACATCTAACTTATTATAGGAAAAAAGCAAGCAACATAACTAATAATGTTTATTACATGAATGTTTAAACTTTTCAAGTAACACTGCATAGCTGGCATTTGAATTGTGCATGCAGCTGTTGTTTGCATTCTATGCAGATTAACTGTCAAATTGCTGTTGAATATATCAACGTTAAACTTTTAATGTAAACAATAAGTATGTCATTTCATCTATATATTTTTACATATCTTTTTTTATTTCAATTCATTGTTGATGTGTAAGTATTCTGTGAATGTCGCCTTGCTTGTTGATCTTAAATTTCTTTGTTCTCGTTTTTTTGTCTAACTAAAGAATAATATAAAAACCACAGTGATTTACTTTCATCTTTCTGTTGGCATCATGAATTCATATGTGACGCTCACAATGTCTGTACTACATAATTATGTCTATGATAAATTTCAATATATCAACAAGTGACATATTCAAAGTCATGAAAACTGTAGGATTCTTCATACTTGTCTGACAGATAAAATGCACCGTTATTGCTGTCTCCTACACACTTGCTGTCTTCTACACACACTACGCAACAGAAATCATAAGTAAGTAATTATCATAATTAAGGATACTTGAATCATGAGATATTAGCTATCAAAATATCATGTATGTTGGTATGCATATTGTCCACACTGTAGAATTATTGTATCAGTCATAACCATTTAAGTGGCATAAAATAATCAATCTATAATATACACAAAGGCTTCTCATATAAAATTAGAAATATGTCCATACGACATGACTTTTGTCCATAGGACATGATTGAGTGCAAAACATTGGTACAAAATTAATACTAGTGCATATAAACATAATAGATATATGTTTGGAGTTACACAATCAAAACTGCTATGTTTCTTGCTTAATTAATCAGGGGCTAAAACTCTACTGGGCTTCAATACATTTGTGTAAAAAAACACAGGTGTGAAGTTCACATGGTCAAAGATTCCATGGCTGTAGCATGTTATACTTTAAGAGCTTACATGCAACACAATGTGACAAGTCTAAAATGTTATTTTTTGCTTAATCAGAGGATTTAACTCTGGTTATCTTATATTATCTTACATACATTTGTGTAAAAAATCCTGGTGCATAAGTTCACATGCTGGCAATTATTCTCCGAAAGTTCCTTGGCTCTTGAGAGTTTAGAAATGCTATATTTTTGCTTAATCAGGAACCATAACTCTGTCAAGCTCCAATAAAATGCAGTGAAATACACATGTGCATAAGTTCAAAAATGCTGAAAACAATTCTCAGAAAGTTTTTTATGGCTCTAGTGGTGATACATTTGGAGTTACATGCGAAACAAGTCTAAAAAAAAAAAAAAATAACAAGGGGGCATAACTCTGCAGATCTAAAACTTGTGTCAAAATACACACAATTATGTGTAAGTTCAAATGCCGACAACTATAATAGTTATAAAAAGTGTCCTGACTATAGTACTTACATATTTTTATTTAAATGCAACACAAACCAGCCTGCATACAGACAATGGAAATCTACATGCACTCATATGAAAATTCCTTGATTATGTACAGAAGATATGTCCTAAAAACGATTTACTGACAGTTCACCCCTCTGTAGCCTTGTGTAACCCTTGTATCACTTATCATAAGTGACTGCTGTATATATATATTCAACAGTGGTATTTATTATAAAGCTCAGCAGGGCCGGCAAAATCAATTGTCCGAGTTGCCCGAGTCGTAAAATTGTTGGTCCGGGCAAGTAAAATTCTGCAGTTCACTTGTCCGTGGACAAGTAAATTTCGGCGGCTAAAAGAGGAATTCTGTAGAAAAAAATCTAGTTATTTTCTAATAGATCTAAATCAGAAGGAAAATCACACATTAAATACGAAAACTAGTGTCATTCATGAGGGCATTCCGTGCATATTAGGGTGTTACTATTTTAAGTGTTTACATAAATAGCGACCAACCAGGCTTGGGGTTTTCCTTACGTCATGCAGTAACTGCATGCGCGCGGCAATTAACTAATTATTGAGGGTACATGTTTGTTTTGGTTTATGTCTGCCGACTTAGCCTCTGCAATAAAATATTTTCGGTAGCAACGGGGTTCTGCCATAAAATTGAATTGGAAGCTGTGGTCTTTTCAAGCGCATTTATTGTTTAGATAGCAGACACAGCATCAATCCCGCAACAATTGTCTTCCTGTGTTATTTAAGAAAATTAAATACATTGTATAGCTTTTCCAGGTCATTCGGGAATATTTACGCTCATATCGGCAATTTGACTGCTTGACTTTATGTGGACAAAGTCATTTTATAATTTATTTTATGTAAAGATTTCTTGTGAAAATGCCTTTGTTTTTGAATGTCTAATACTGGTGTTAATGTATACATGTCAGTTTCATCGTCGCCGATGGTAATGATGTCAAAATTTTCACAATTCATCTGCTGCAACCAAGCGTATATACGTATATGATATTACATTCTGTGGCAATCATAATTATATCGTTAAAAAAAGCCAGGTGTCATCAATTTGACAAATCTAACTCAAGAGTATATATGATTTTTTAACAGGATTCAAATGAATATTATATAGATGAATAGAATAAGGAGTGAATAAATAAGAAATGGTACCAGACGTCCAGAGTGCAAAATAATGAAGACAATATTTTAAAGCAATTTGGGTGCAAGGAAAACTGAAAAAGTGCTGGCAAAAGACCAATGCTCCTTCCAGTAAAATATACACATTTGTCCATCACTGTCGTCCTACTTTAATCTACTGCTGTTAACATTTTATAAATATATTATATCATAATCATAATATTTTATATTATTAAACATATGGCATAGAATGTTTGATAAAATTGAAAGAAAGTTCATAATCATATTGCTCTTCTTTATTGACATTTGCAGTAAATATTAAATATAAATACGGACAAGTGAACATTGAGTACGGACAAGTAAATTTCTTAGGTTACTTGTCCGTGGACAAGTACAATTTTCTGAGATTTTGCCGGCCCTGAGCTGGTTGAAGATTTTGAGATATTATACTATATTACTTATGTTCAATATAATATGAAATTAGGCAAAGCCTATGAACGGGGAAGTCGGTAAAAAATCCTTTCATTTTTCCGTTTTAAAGGTGTCATTCGGTATTATATGTACCCACTTCCGTTTTCACTCGGAACACTCGACGATTATTATTAATCCGAAAAGTTGAGATTTGTTACGTTATCGGAATACACCGCCTTTTATCATTGAGTTACATTGTAAATGGCGGCGCCTAACTAGAACTGACACTGAAAATTTCATTGATAGGTATAGAATTCTATATATTTTTTAATTGTTTTTTATTTTAATTTTCTTTTAAATATGCACGTGTAGTCTATAGCCGGGCAAGCCCCGTATTATATATATTGCAAAACTAATGTTATCTCGATCAGAATCTGCTAAAGATATCAAATTACTTTGACGTTTTTAAACCTTTCAAAAATTTCTCTTTTTTGATATCATTGAAAATATTATATAATGATGTTGGCACTTCAACAAATGTCTATCTGTCTATATCTAATCAACATATGACATACACAACGTAATGATGACTCGTCAAGTTGTACTCATGGTTTAAACATCTTTTATAGGGAAAAAACTTTTTAAAAGATATAATCACTGATAACTTTACTACATTTAGGACAGAAAAATTAAATTGCCAAATTTACTAATGCTTACCTTAAAATACTCCTAAATTACCCGAATTTTGTGTGTTAAACCTGATTCGTTAATTCCCAGAGAGATATTTCAGCATAAACTTTGAATTCAAATCAACAAATGTGTATTTAGTTATGACACAAACAGAATTTAATGACAATTTAACTCACCTGTACAGGTAAATGTAAATATACGAAGCTGTCAATTTTTGACGGTGTCGTGTAAACAGCGTTTCGTGAAAATTGACAGGTTTTTTTGGTATCACGCCACTAATTGTATGAAAACATTTTGTGAACAGTCAATGAACTGAGAGGTGCATTGATTAGGTGATAATTTCTTGTGAATGATAGTGTCAAAGTTATGTAAATTTGTTCTGTTATTTGTTTGATTGTGTTTCCTTTATACTAGAGAACCAAAAATGTGAGGTTGTTTTTTAAGTACTCTAGCTATCACTGTTAAATGCTTAAAAGTCTTTACCCTGCTTATTGCGAGTTCCTATGGTTTATTGATAGATAGACTTACTATTTTATGGAAACTGATATATTAGATTGGTTTATGAAGAAATTAGCCAATTAACAGATTCACTTAATTAATTTCTTATTGTCATCTTTGCAATACTAACAGCATAATTTGGATATAATACTAATTTTGTCCTTATTCCTTCTCTTCCATTGATCTATGTACAAAATTTCTCATAACGCTATAGTTCAAAATGTTAGGAAACTTTATTCTGTGTGCCTGTTCAATAGATGCCTATGTTAATTACCGTTCTGTAACCCAAGATGAAATTTTCATGCCTGATTGAACAAAAGGTGATTAGTCTTTGCCACCAGTAGATCTGTTAGATCCAAGCCAGCAGGCACATCTGTGCAATCGGATGAGGCTCAATACTGTTGGTAGCTATGATATTTAAAGCCTTTTAACTTACTTTTCTTTTCCAAATTTAAAGCACAGCGAGGGCATGTCCAACATCCTGCAGGTTAAGGGCTATATTATGGCTTAGATCTCATGTCTGTTTCTGTCATTTACACCAGGATTTTATTTTGGGGGTATTGCAGCAAGGTGTTGTTTTCATCTGGGGAATGTGTTGTTTTTAATTTACTATAAGTATCTTTCAAAAAGAGCTCTAATTCAAATTCAGACTTTTCAACTGGAAAAACTTGTTTTTAAGGATTTCTACTGTTTTCTTTAACAGGTTTCACCAACTATTTTTTTTTTCATACTGATGAATGTTATATAAAACCAAAACCAGCAGAAAATAAATCCAGCATTGGTATTGATGTGTTGTATTTCTTCATTTTCCTCTTATTTTTACTAATTTGGCATTTTTCTTGTGGTATTTTTCTTGTATTTACCAAACAATGGACCTTTTTTTTTTTTTTTAATGCGTTTATTTAAGGTCACCGCCGCAAAGCCCATATGGGCGACCGTATACTCAAGTCGGGCCATCTTAGAGCGTCCCGCTGAGATTTTTTCGTCGATTTTTTTCCAGCTTTATTGGTGGAGGAAGACCCCAGGTGCCCCTTCGGGCATTATTTCAGGCACTAGCGGGCACCTGGGTAGAACCACCGACCTTCCGTAATTCAGCTGGATGGCTTCCTCACATTAACGATTTTGACCCGAATGAGGATCGAACCTACAGCGGTGAGGGACCAGTGATTTCAAGTCAGCGACCTTAACCACTCGGCCACGGAGGCCCCCAAAAAACAAAAGAATGGACCTTTCTGGTGTTTACAGTTTTATGTAAATTGGCTAACTTGTTATCCAATCGCTACACTGAGATAATACATAGTCACTGGTTGACCCGGTTTGCACAAAAGAACACATGCTTATGTTTGTGATACTGTTTGTGAGCAGTTGACCTAGCAATGAATGGAAAAGGTGTGGCTAAATGTTCCGCTACGAAAAAACGAAAAGGTCCATGGCTTTCACGGTGTAATAATTGTGTGGTTGTGTTGTCTGCAGCCTTTTTTTTAGTTTACCTGATATCATGAAATTGTCACCATTGTATTACATGGTTGTCTTTAATGTACCATGACATTTTCCTTTATATAACAATGGCTTTGTTTGTTATCCCACAGCTTTATATTTATTACAGCAAAGTTTTGTCTGTGAAGTATCATGTTTGTTTTAAGTGTAATACTATAGCTTAATCTTATGGTAACAATTAGTGCAATGGCTTTATAAACTTGTCACTTTATTTCCATAGTATTATTGCTTTTTCCTGTATTGTTTCATGGCCGCTGGCTGTCTCTTCATGGTACTGAAGCTTTGTCTATAAAGTAGCATGTCCTATAAAATACCATGGCTCTGTCTTAACTGTACTTATGCTTTGTCTTTAAAATACCATGGCTTTATTTTTATAGAATACAATAACTCTGTCTTTGTTTGTACTAATGCTTTATCTATAAAATATCATAGCTTTTTCTTTATTGTATTTATGTTTTGTCTATAAAATACTATGGTTTGCTTTTACAATACTTATGCTTTGTATATAGAATACCATGACTCTGTCTTTATAGTTCTAACACTGTCTATGAAATGCCATTATAGCTTTGACTTTTTAGTACTAAATCTTTGTACCGTATATAAAATATCATGGGTTTTCCTTTTTGCACCAAGACTAATCATTCTCTACTGACCACAGCTTTCTTTCACAGTACTTTAGATTTTCTTGTTAAATTTAAACAATATGAAACCTTATAGAGCCATTGTGGTTAAAAAAAACAAGAGCTGTCAGTAGGACAGCATGCTCTACTATTCTAAGTGCTCGATAGTAAAGTAGTCTTGATAATGTAAAAAAATTTAAGTTCACAAAAGGGCCATTTTTTTTTCAAATCCATGATACAGTTATAGGCCTTGGAGAGAATCCTATTATGCTCTCAAAGAAGTGTATGAAATTTCAATTTGTTTTAAAGCAAGATGTCAATGAATATAAAATATCTGAGGTAGTATGTGTGAAAATATCTGAGGTAGTACGCAAACATTAATGTAAATTTTAAGTCGAAAAAGGGGCTTAATTCTGTCAAAATACTTGATAGTTACCTCCTCCTGCCTACAGGTCGAGGGCATGATGGTTAACAAGTGTGCAAAGTTTCAAAGCCATATGTCAATAGACTTTGAAAATATTAAGAGGTGGTACACAAACTTTAATGTAAATTCTATGTCGAAGAAGGGGCATAATTCTGTCAAAATGCTTGATAGTTACCTCCTTCTGTCTACAGGTTGGGGGCATGATGGTTAACATTAACAAGTGTGCAAAGTTTCAAAGCCAAATGTCAATGGACTCTAAAAATATTTGAGGTGTTACAAAAATTTTAATATAAGTGGTTACAAGGACGCTCAGGTGACAATGATAGCTCTACTTATTCTTATCAAATAGTTGAGCTAACAATGTCAATACTGACTTTCATAAATTATTCAAGGGCAAAGCAGGTCTCCCATGACAATAGTGCCAATTTGCTAAAGAAAAAAAGTGGTACATTAGACCAAGTCTGCCAATGATTTAGACTGAGAACTTGTTCAAAGGTTTTTCACTTTTGTGGTGGTACCTTAATGTGGCTCAAGTAGTTGGGAGGCAATCCAATGATTTTAATAATGCAGTTTGGTAATGATGCACTTATTAGTGAGATGCTTAAAGTTTTTATAATTCAAATGTGATGAACTCTAATACGAGTCTAGCCAGTTTTTATGAACAAATTTTAAAAGAGGACTATTCAAGGACATTATACATACATGTCGTAGGCATCGGTTAAGGTATAAAGTACATTTATCCAAGATTTTCAATGGTTTTATTTTTTTTTTGAGTCCAAGCATTTTAATGAACAAATTTTAAAGATAATCACTTAAAAAAAATTGCATTTGTGCCCAATGCTATGCCACTGCATTATTCAACATTAAATAGCTAGAACAGAAATAGTACACTTTTTCTTTCTGAAACTTTGTGATAATGCAGTAGAATTTACTGACTTTGAAATTAGGTCACTAGTTCAAAATATAGGTCAACTATTATTGCGATCTATTCTTAAAATGTACACATGGTCCAAGATGTATATTATTTGATTATTATTTTGGTTCAAATTTTATAGCTGTATGTCAAATAACAAACTTTTTACCTAGTGCATATAAGGAAATCACAATGTACCAACCAGATGATTCACTCTGTCTTAAAAGCTTATCCTGATCAGCAGATTCTCGTGAGCTAATAAAAACAAACCAAGTATTTCATGTTTTCCCTCTCTTTTATTAATTTAGAACATGGTGTATATATAATATGTTATCAAAAAATGTATGATATGATATATATGTTATAGCTATGAGTAAAGAAAGGGCATTCTTTTAATTACTTTTACAAATACAGCGTCTAATTTTTTAAAACATTTACATAGAAAAATATACAAACACCAACAATTTGTAGTATGTTCTAAAAAGATCTGATGAGCTAGATATAGATTATTTACATAATTTACACGAAAAATACATGACCTAAGATTACCGTAAACAACAATTATAATATAAGCCGTGTCATGACAAAACCAACATAGTGCGCTTGCGACCAGCATGGATCCAGACCAGCCTGCACATCTGCGCAGTCTGATCAGGATCCATGCTGTTTGCTTACAAAGTCTATAACAAGTAGAGAAACTGACAGCGAACAGCATGGATCCTGATCAGACTGCGCGGATGCGCAGGCTGGTCTGGATCCATGCTGGTCGCAAACCCATTATGTTGGTTTTGTCATGACGTGGCTCATATAAGCTATTGTGTGATCATAATAAAGTTTGTAAAATAATGTCAACCTTGAAACTGAATAAATAAAATAAACAAGAAAATCTGGAAATTACATTCATATAATTGGTATGTATACTTTTCTTAGTTACTTCAACTTTAAAATTTCTCACAACATTTTGAAATACTCCACAACCCTGGAAATTAAATGTTAAAACAATATTTAATCTGTAAAAAATTCACTAAAAAAATGGCACAACCAAAATCATTTATGAATTGAGCACAGACAGTTAAAATAAAGATCTACACACATAGGCCAAATTGATGTGAATTTGTCAGAGAATAAAGTAAATGTTTTCTTGATTAAAAAGTTTAACAAAAAGTCATTTATACATACAAGAGTTTGTCTTATACATATTTTCAACAATATTATTTTTTCATGTCAAAAAATACCCTAAAACTTTAATGGTTTTAGAATACACTTTATTTTCTGAATAAACCATACATGCAACTGAGTAAGAGCATTTTACTTCACACTTGTAAACTTATGGTACTATACAGATTTAAAATATTATTGCCTTCCACATTTAAGCTAGTATGATTGATTAACTATAAGCAACATCATGTGCCAAACAAATGCCTTTAAATATTTCAATCTACTTTATACACCTTGTGTAAACCATAACCTGGATGTTTCCTTCTTGTACTCTAATTTCTTATTTTTTTTGTTTTCTGTATATTACTAGTTACAATATCACTGAGAATAGTTTTTTTAAATTATAAAATACGTAATTTTAAGTCACATCAACACCGAAAAGACCATGTAACAAGAGCTGTCCGTAAGACAGCGCGCTCAACTTTTTTATTGCTTGCCAATAAAAAAAGTTTTTGCAGTAAAAGGCAATACAAGAATCTCTGTATTTTTAAAGTGAACAATGGCCATGGAGTATTAAGATATTTTAGTGAAAAGAATTATTTTTACCTGAATTGTGTGATACCCTGAAACACTGCAGCAAAGTTTGAAATGTGAAGTCAAAAGAGGGCTGCGTAAGAAAGAAAAAAAAAAACGTGAGTGAGCCTTAAATAATTAATAGTTAATTAACCCATCTTGAGAGAATCAAGGTATTATACGTCATCAGAACACCTTGATAAATGACTAAAACATAAATTTTTCAAAGACAATCGTATGCCCAAGGAAGCAGTACTATTTTTGATACAATCAGCATAATATATAGACTTGACTTTGTATGTCAAATATTTAGTTACCTTATAATACAAGTAATAGAATAAATTTAATCCAAGCTTTTTTTTAGATGTTGTCAAGTTGGTCACAAGTGGATCTCTTTCAACACAGGCTGGTGAGGTGGATTGGTTACTTTTCGGTGGTCCACTGTAGTAATAAATGCGTTGTTAACATATTTGAATTACATGAAGGAAGTTCGAATTCATTATTATTGCATGCTTAAATGTGCATGAAATCGTGACATTGAGTATATTTTTTACCAATGGGGGCATCTCGTTGAACAGCATCATTCTACTATCTTCGGAATGCCCCTCCCCTAATTCCTGTATGGTAAGCAAACAGTGTAGTCACGAAATGAAATAAGTTATATTCTTAAGTCGATTAAAAACGGCCTTAATTTTAAACAAATCCCTTGACAGGAGTAACTTCTCTTGCTACAGCATGGGTAATGATTGACAATAGCATTAAAAAGTTTCAAAGCAATATCTCAAAGGGTTTAAGGCAATTAAGTGGATTTTACCCATATTCAATGTATTTTCTAAGTCAAAAAGGGCATAATTCTGTCAAAAACCTTGACAGAGTTATGTCCTCTTGTCTGTTGATGAAGGTCGTGATGGTAAACAAGTATGGTCAGTTTTCAAAGCAATACCTCCAATGGTTTTTGAAATAAAGTGAGGTGGTACAAAAAACTTAACCAAGCTCAATACACTTTCTAAGTCAAAAAAGGGCCATAATTCTGTCAAAAACCTTGACAGAGTTATGTACTCTTGTCTGTAGATGGAGGTTATGATGGTGAACAAGTATGGTAAGTTTCAAAGCCATACTTGTAATACTTCTGAAATAAAGTGGGGTGGTACGAAAAACTTAACCAAGGTGTGACGCCAACGCCGACGCCGGGGCGAGTAGGATAGCTCCCCTTTTCATAGAAAAGTCGAGCTAAAAAGGATTTAAAGAGCATGAACTCTTCACTGAACATACCTGTAAGAGCTGTCTCAAATTGTTTAATATGTATTAGAAGGAATAAATACCACACATGGCTCTAGATAATATCTATTATCTCTTCTTATCTCATAGATTCTGGTACAATATTTCCCTCAACAGAAGATTTAACTTCCAGTTGAAAATAGAAACCCATCTAGCATAAAGCAGACTACATATTAATATTATATAAAATACACATTTCTGTACTCTAGTGTACAATACTATGGTAGGGTATATATATAAAATATTTTAGAGTTGTGTGAGCTGTAAGCCTCTTGCATGCTGTATCTGATTACTGTATCAAAATCTCCTCTATAGTTATCATGATGGAGATATAATATATACGTAACATATACAAAGAAAAGCAGCTTGACAACGGTTTTAAAAATAACAAATCTAAGAAGAATCACTATGGATATAAACTGCTTTGGGAGAGAAAAAAATGCTCATACACAACTATACAGTTACTGCATAACAATAATATTTAGGTATGTATTATATAAAAATTGCTCACACATCCCAGATGATTTTAGTTAGTGAACGAAATGACGAAAACAAATAAAAATAAAACGAAATGTACAAAAATTGGTTCACAATAACTCATATTTCTCTCATGATCACAAATATTTTAAGTATTCACACTTCACAATCATTATTTAATCTACTTTTCTTAAAAATATACAAAATTCATAGCCACTTATGCCATATGAACTTTGTTTTTGCATAATTATAATGTTAAATATCACCATACTGGTAAATACAATGCGTCACATGTTATATGGAATGTAAAAAAAACAACTTTTAGGCCATAACTGCATCACTGCCTCCTAACATCAACATACATTCAAAATGTAAAGGAATAACACCCAACCATGTCCTTTATGTAGAACATCATTGTTTAATCCTCCTTAAGCTTGTCTGATAGATGTTACCTATTCAACTCAACAACCTTTATGGTTTATAAAACCAATACTCAAGGTACCCCACAGTTGATTACAGCTTGTCATGCAATAGCAGTCTACCCACAATCCTTCCACCATACCATCTCCTCTCACCCGAAAAGCACAAGCATATATTTGTGTCAACACATTCATTCAAGGTTAAAAATAATGTTGTGTAGTATCAACACATAGGGATTTGTTTATTGTATCTCATAAACATTATACAACACTGAATTTACAGTCATGTATTGAATTATTTGTCTTTCATAGTTGGCACAACAGTTTTATTTCCTAAGGAAATGCACTAAAGTTAATAGAAAGTTTCAATGTGTATAAGTAATACAAAGGCTTTTTTATCAGTCCTTCAAGTATTACCTACAAAACACTTAGGCCAAAAAAGTGATAAACAATTCTGTTGACTCCATCATCAACACAGATAAGGAGACGGTTTCCTCCAGACAGATTATCACTGCCTGAACATCAGGATACCGTATTTGAGCTTCCCTATTATTGGCCAATGTTGTGTTGACCTATGTTGTGTTGACTTATGTTGTGTTAGCCTATTGAGAGTTGTTCACAATAAATCAATCCTCTCTGTTTTATCACAATGTTCGCTATACCCATGAATCTGCTCCTTCCGCCTGTTCCTGTCCCAACATAACCTGACTCGGACTGACTGGTCTTTTCTTGTTCACCCTTGCATACAGTGGTTCCTGGGTAGGACTCCCTTGTGGCTGACCCTACAAAAGTCAGAGGAAATTATCAGAATTATACTAACACTATCAATTTTAACCAGCTTTAAACCTTAAAGGTCGTCTTAAGACATACCTGCATGCAATCTATTCATACACAATCTGAAATATGCTTGGAACTGTTAAACTTCTGACTGCTCGCTAGAATAAAGTCTTCTAAATCAATATACTTAGTTATAAAGGCATTTATTTAATAGACTTCTTAAACAGTGATATAAATTTTGAAACTGAACTACTAATAAATGTATTTAAAAATTTTGAAAACAAGATTGATTACAACCTTTTAGTATTCGTGTGTTAAAAAGATCAAGAAAGAAATGCAATTATGTCAGATCATATAAAAATCATTTATAATACATGTAATACTCTGAAAGAATTCATTTTTCATTAGGTGGGTTCTACATTGCACCCACACATAGATCATAAGCGACTTTCTGTAAAGTTTTACTGGTGAAGGAAGAACCCTGGTGCCCTTTCTATGCATTATTTCAGGCGCCAACGGAATATTCTTGGAACTGTTAAACTTCTGACTGCTAGATAGAATAATGTCGTCTAAATAAATTAACTATAGACTTCTTAAACAGTTTAACTTTTTTGAAACTGAACTGCTAATAATTGTATTTGAAACTTTTGAAAAAAAAATATGAATTACAACCCTTTTGATATTAGAGTGTTGAAATGAATGATGCAATAATGTCAGATCATATTAAAACAATATATAATATACATGTGTTCTCTGAAAGAATTCAACTGTCTGTTAAAATCATATCCTCAATAATCACTTACCGGCATCATATTTGGGAAGAGAGGTACTGCCCCAGCTGGAGGTTTATTTCGTGGGTTTCTTTGTTCGTCAATGGGGGCGTAACCTGGACCAATATCATTCATAGGTACAGCATCCAGTCGACCCTGTTTACTTCCATACATGTCTAAAATAAAAACACTTGAATCAAATATTAAGTTTAAATAGTCCTTAAAAAACCAGAATTTTGATTACATTTGCTTACAGACATTGGCACAATTAAATCCATACCATCTATGGAAGATCAATATAAGTTTACAAGTCAATAACTTAAGTTAAAATTTATTTTCAGTTAAGGCCGTACAGCAATGAAAGCTTAGAGCATAATTTAACCAGTCTTTATTCTACTTCCTGGTCTAACCAGTACCAACAATTTACCAGTCAGTGACGTCTAACATTGTGAACAGATTCTTTCATGTACTTCTGTTCAACTATAAAGTAGTCATGTATTTAAAATGCAGGACTATCATATAAGTACAATAATAACAGCAGTGTTGCCTAAAATCAAAAGAAGCATCTCCACCAAAAGGTTTGATATAAAACAAAAGAAAAATGAAAGTTTAGGTAAAATATGATTATTACAAGGAAGACTTCAAAAATTATTCAATTATATCAGAAAGTTACCATGTTGATCAAGTGCAGGATTACTGTGACCCTGTACAAGCCTTGGATTACTTCCCATCACGGCTTGATTCCCTGTGTAACCATTGCCACGCCGTGATGCCAATGTGGTATCATCATAACCCTGACTGTAAGCTGGTCGACTAATGGTGTTATATGGTGTTGAGAAGTTACTGTTTGGTTGACCAACACTGTAAACATTAACACAATTATATACATATAACAAAATAACAGCCATTTTAATAGATCCTTTTTCCTCTGCTATTTGTGAGATCTTAAATCAAAACAATATTACTTTCAAGTTTTATTAAGAGGCATTTATTATTGAGGCATGTACTTGCAATTATTATAATAACCTGCAACTGTTGATCCTTTTGGTTTTTTAATGATTGGATTTTATGTCACATAGAAACAGTATAGGTTGTACCGTTACTTTCCAGTTTTACAGGTGGAGGTACCCTTCTATGCATTATTTCAGGCATGAACAGGCCCCAAAGTAGAACCATCGACGAACTGAAGCTACCTGAAAAGATTCCTCCCATGAAAAAGTCATTGTGGGGATTCGAACACATAGCAGTGTTGGGCAAGTGGTTTGAAGAAAACAACTTTAACCACTTTGTCATGGATACCAATATTACCCTTTCAAATTTTAAATAAGACTGACTAGAAACTTACATTGATACAGGTACTACTGGTTTGAAATCTTTTTCTGTATATCCCTGTCCTAAATACATTTTATGTAATACTTTTACTTCCCACAAACTTTGACACACCTGTAATACAATATTTTAACAATATACCAAATTGCTTTTGAAACTTTGTTACTCTATTTATTTACCATACAAAGTATATTAGTAAAAATATCAACTTGAAATCCTGGGCATTACACATATTTCTATGACAAGTTTGGATAAAGATGAGATCTTGTCTAATGTTACATTACTTGTTCTTCACTATTGATTCAATGTTTTTATATAGGAATTTGATTAATTATACACAGCAACAGAAAAGTTCTTTGACTAAATCCAAGACTATTTGTCAGGTACTTTGCAACATATATATGAAATGCTGTTTAAAGTCATGCCAACTGAAAGAATCAGCATAGGGGAGTGATGCTTAAATTCATCCATAAAGAAATTGTAAGTCATTATATTGATTGACTAACTGATAAAGTAATCATAAGTTTTTATACTTACAGAAGCAGCATATTTCTTGGTTTTTGCGTTATATGTTTCATGTACCCTCGTTAAATACATCAGTCGAGGCAAGCCTCCATCTGTACAAAATGATCTGAAATATTCAAAATAATCTATCATTAAAGCACTCTGTACATTGAATAAGATTCTTTATACAAGTAACTACATATTCATTGACTCGGAGACTCCAATAACAAAACTTTTAGCAACTTCTGTGGAGTTTTTTAAAGTCAAATTTCAATTAGTTGTAGTTTTTAAGCTAGTCCCTCCAACTTTGTCTTACAACTAGAAATGTGTCCATAGGACACGGGTGCCCCCACCGCGCAACTGTTCTGTCAATCTTTTTACAAAGTCAAGGGAAGTAACTCTACAACTACTGGATAAATCCACAAGCAAAACCCCAGGTGCAAATCTAAATATGCTGAGCAACCTGCCCATAAGGTTTAATGACTATGTCAAATCCTTTTTGAGTAACTTGCGACACAAGTTGAAAATTGCAAAAATTTTCTAAGTCAAGGGCAATAACTCTGAAAATACTAAATAAATCCAAACGAAAATACCTGGTGCACAACTGCACAAACTGATCAATATTCCGGTAAAGTTACATGACTCTAGGTCAAATACTTTTTGAGTTATGTGCGACACATACTGAAAATTGCAAAATTTTACTAAGTCAAGGGCAATAACTCTTAAAATACTAAAAATATCCAGACGAAAATACCCAGGTGCACAACTACACATGCTGATCAACATTCCTGTAAAGTTTCATGACTCTAGGTCAAATACTTTTTGAGTTACGTGCGACTGAAGTTGAAAATTGCAAAATTTTACTAAGTCAAGGGCAATAACTCTGAAAATACTAAATATATCCACATGAAAATACCCAGGTGCACAACTACACATGCTGATCAACATTCCTGTAAAGTTTCATGACTCTAGGTCAAATACTTTTTGAGTTACGATCGACACAAGTTGAAAATTGCAAAATTTTACTAAGTCAAGGGCAATAACTCTGAAAATAATAAAAATATCCAGATGAAAATACCCAGGTGCACAACAACACATGTTGATCAACATTCCTGTAAAGTTTCATGACTCTAGGTCAAATACTTTTTGAGTTACATGCGACACAAGTTGAAAATTGCAAAATTTTACTAAGTCAAGGGCAATAACTCTGAAAATACTAAAAATATCTAGACAAAAATACCCAGGTGCACAACTACACATGCTGATCAACATTCCTGTAAAGTTTCATGACTTTAGGTCAAATACTTTTTGAGTTACGTGCGACACAAAAGTGAACGGACGGACGGACGGAAGGATGGACGGACAAGGGTAAATATAAATGCCCGCCACTAATGTGGGGGCACAAAAAGTCCTATTGTACTACTTTTAACTTGACAGAAAAAAAAAATGCAACACAAATTTTATGCAACACGAATTTTAAGAATTCTTTATTTATGTAGAGGTTGAGCCCATTTTTTTTTAAGTGTTGTATGAATGAATTTAAAATAGATAACTTTACAAATAAAGTCTATGTGCACAATGTGTACAAACAAAGCTAACTTCAAAAGGCCAATGAAGTGTATTAAGTATTAATATACAAGCAACATGGCTTTGGATAAACAAATCACATCAAAATTGTTACTTATGTCTGGTGACTTTCAAGATTATATAGTTGGAGAAGCCCATATGTTTTGTTATGCATTTTTAAGACAGATGCATACACCTAGGCAAAACATCTGTAAATGACCTGTTTAACGCCTTCACTCAAAAGAAATTCAAGATACTAGGAGGGATTTGAACCCACAACAATGAAAATATAGGTTGATAAAAAAAAAACTTTAAAATTATGAAATGCATACAGGTATAGCTGCCAACTGCAATGTCTTGTAAAAGAGTAAATGATTAACTTACTTTGCAAACTCTTGATTATGCTGTATAACTTCATTGAGACAAGCCAGAACTGCACACACAGTTTCATCTGTTAATTCTTTTGGTCTGTTTTCTTGTGGTAAATTGCTTATTAACTGTTTCATGGCATATTTACCTGAAAGTAATAGAGTAGATATCTAATTTACCTTTTAATCTTATGTTCAAATTGTACTTGGTGACTTCCACTCTTTGACAGTTTTCAATTAGTTACATGAGGTATTCTGATAATCTTCCTTTGCGTATTATTTTTCAGTATTGAATTAAAAATTTTCTTTACTACAAGTAAAGTGGGAGCAATGAAATAACCTGACACGATAGCTTTAAGTTTATTTATCTAAACTGGAACTAGATTACAATTTCAATGAAACCAACTACTAAGGTAACTGTTTCAAATTAAGCCACCAGCAGAAAAGTAACTCAGTTTGCTGAAGGACTTCTAGTCATCTTCAAGGTCAATTATCAGTTTACATCCTAGGCATGGCCAAGTTTTGTAAAAACTTCACTGACACACCAAAATTTTTCTACTTTATTTCCACTGACAGTTTTGAATACATACCAACAAGTTCTTTATTTCTCTCATCGATAGAGAGGTTCCGTAATGCTGTAGCGGAGGCTCCTACAACACGTTCTACCTCGTATGTTAACAGATCAACCAGACTTGGCAACCCTTTCTCTTTCCGCACCAATGCTCGAATCTCAACCGCTGGCTGTTTATATAAGAGATAAAACAGTTCAATATTCGTAAATATTCCTGGTATCTTTCATACAAAATATCTGATAAATATAGCAAAAATCTAGATGATTTAGAGATCTAATAAACGGTGTATTGCATCTTTTCAAATTTATAACATGAGGATAATTTAAACAGAGATCATACATTGCATTTTTATAAATGAGTAAGGGTGTTAATAACATATAAGATAGAGGTTTTGCTTAACTGTATGAGTAGTGTAAATGTAAATAAACTGAATTTATAATGCCTTATAGTAGTAAGTAGTTTTAAAGTATAATAATGTGATTAAGCAACAGAAACCACCACAAAATTGGTGAATAGAAAATTGGAACAAAGTAGAACATTAAATATGTAATAGAAAATAAAGAAAACTTTAAACTTATATTGAAAATGGTAACCAGGAAAATGTTACTAAGTAACAAACCTTCCAATCACAAGCAGCCAGATTTTGTATTGCCCCACATGCAGCCTCTAGTGTGACAGGATTTGAGCCCGATAATAATGTGAGGAAATACCGTACTGCATCAACGCCCCATAATCCTCGGTATTCATTTGAAGAGGGAGGTAACCTTGGCATTTCCCTATATATATGAATATGCAAATAATTTTAATTATATGCTAAAATGTTGGCAAATTATGCAAAACATTATTAAATTTATGTTTCAACTATTATCATTTTATTTCCTTATAAAATTAAGGTAATAAAAAGCAAAAACAAAAGAAGTATAAATTACAAATTTTTTTCCTTGTTAACAAGGAAGAAATTGTTCTAAATATTTTTAATTTTCATAAACATAGCTAGAAATGGGGAAAACAATAATGATTCTCATATCATGTAACATGAAAATGAAAAGTGAGTATTTCTAATCACAGACCTAGTTAATATTCCCATATATAATCCCCTTGAAAAGCTGGCCTTTCTGCCAAATGGCAGGTTTAATAAAGAAATAATTATACTTTTACAAATCACAGACTAAATTTTTTTTAAATTTACTGCGTTTTTGGCATTTGTGTCGTAAAAAAAGAAAAACAATATTACTAAGTATCAATCAATCAATCAATTAACCAGTCAATCAATTAATCAAACAATCAACATGTTTACTTACATGCTGTCTACATTTTGACTTCCTTTTCCTTTTGTGCCCTTCTTTTTTGATCCACCCCCAAAACACCCAGTTGTTTCTACAAAAAACAACATTTTATTGAATGTGAATACAGTGTCATTTTACTAGTTCAACTAGGTTTTTCAACTATAATTATTACATCAACATTTAAGAAATAATGCTTGAGTTTACCAAGCAAACTTGCATGAATCCTAAACCTACTAGAAACTATAGTGATTCTATGAACAGTAATTTTATTTTCAATCAAAAACTTGCACAAACCACAACATATTATTTAAAAGTTATAACAATCATATAGAATTTTCCCAAATAAAAACTAAGTTTTCATTAAATTCCTAAAATTTTTAACACAAAAGCCTTGTATAAAACTCAATAATATTATCATAAATAAATGAAGCTGGTGACATGAAATACCATATCAGAGAGAATAACTATTAATGTGTACATAATTCATGGATGCCCTAGCATTTCAAAGTTTTATCAGTCTGTGGAGGGTCGTGACAGCGGGATGGACATGGGCAAATTTATGAGGGGCATAATTTTTTTTTCTTCTTATGTTTCAATATACCCATTAGTTTAAGTACATAAAAATTTATGTTTGAAGATGCACGCCTCCAAACCTGAGAAAAATGTACTAAGATTTTATAAAAAGTATTAAGATTCAAAGTTCAAGTAATAATTTACATGTTATGTGCGATTAATGACCGATTTTTCAGTATTTATTTCTATATTTCTACTGCGTTACTAATGCAGTAAGGGCTATTTTTGCACATTTTGACCTCTTTATGGTAATTTACTTGGGTTGTAAGTGCCATTGATAATGTGCAAATTGCATTCTTCTGGTAACTTCACAATATTATACTGTTAAAAACATTTTCAAATTTTCATGAAAATTAGCATGAATCTGGAGGCGCGCTGCTTTAAAAACAAACGTTTTATGATTACAAACTGTCTATTCACAATAACTTCTTATTTTCACATAAAAACAAATATCTCGAGGCATTTACCTCCCTTTCCTTGCTGTTTTTGTTTCTTTAATGTTGCCATGCGTTTTTTATAAAAATCTGGATCTTCGACTTCTTGTATCCGGAATGATAGGTTACGTAATGTACAAACACAGTTTTCTATAGGTTTATTATCCACATTATTTTGATCTATAGCAGTCCGTAATGTATGAATTAATGATTCTACAAGTCCATGACACTCGCGTAACTTTTTTCTAGCTTCCATACCAGCTGAACTTACATTCCTGAAATAAATATCAATCCTGTATTATTGTTTATTCATTAACTCCTGGCTAAGATACCTTTTACACACTATTTGCCTTTAGTGTGTTATGAAGTTTCATGCTGATTACAATATGTTTTTGAGTTTTGTCTCATACAAACAAATCACAATGTCATAACAGATGGAAAAGCTGCTTCTAGTATAACTTACTTGTTGTGTAAAGAGTAAAATAATATGTTCTCTGTCAATATCATTGTTTATTTAATTTTACCCATGAAATATGGTGCTATATCAGTCAAATATATTTCATATTTTTTTTAAATAAATATGAAATATAAATATGAAAGTGGGCGGAGTCAAAACTCATATTTATTTTATGGGACTTCTTTCGCCATTTTGTTTGAAAAATCTGATAAATACAAAACAACTTTTTGCTGAAATTTGTTTTGAAAACTATCTAGAATGATAGAAAATGGTCTAACTAAGAAAATTAATCTGAACACCAATATCTTTAATTCAGTCATTAACGCTGTACAGACGTTTTAAGAGTTGTTTACGTGACGTCACAACGTAGCGCTAAATATCGCGTGCAAAACAAGACAATGATTTTTACTGCGCGCTGTACAATTATAGTTGAGTAGCAAGCAAGGGGGTTCGAAACCATTTTTCTTTGATAATGAAATTAAATAAAAAGGTTATTTTTTCGTTTTTCGTGAAATATGGTATATATTTTCACTCAACATGATAAAATGCCACATATTTTCACTCGCCGTCCCGGCTCGTGAAAATATGTGGCATTTTATCATGTTTCGTGAAAATATATTCCATATTTCACTCAAACGAAAAAATATCCTCTTAATATTCTTTAAACAATATATATCCTTTTAACAATATATAACTTGGACGAAAAACTTTAGACTGTTAACTTTAGTCTGTTATCAAATCATGAATAGGAAACAAACATTTCAACTCTACTGATGGAAGAAAACAAAATTATTCTGCCATGTATTATATAATGAGAAAGTAGAATACCTTCTGTAAGCCGACTCAACAGTTTTTTCCCTAACATGTAAGAATTTACCAGCTCTATTAAAGCTTGAACATGATTTGCAGTCAGTTAAACTTTAACACTTAGACACAAGACATTAGTTTTTTTATTATTATGCTGTAAATTTTCTGTTACTGATACCTTAGAACACCTGTGGCATTTCTGAAAACTGTGGTCCAGGGTTCCTGGGCTTGGAATGGTGCTAGGCCCCGCTTCTCTAAACCCGAATGTGGAATTATAACAACATTAACAAGCACGGCCAGACCATCATCTATGATAGGTTTCTTCAGATCCTGGAATAAGAAACAAGTCTAATTTTGTCTAATTTGTTGCAAAGCTTGGGTATTTCATGTTTAATAACTTGCAGAAGTTTAACTAATGCCGATTTCAGTACCCAACACTTCTTAAAGAACATATCTTTGTTATTCAAAGGCATATCATCTATAAAATGACAACTTTTTCACGTCTAAAACTAGCTCTTACTCTAACTATCTTAACCCTTTCTATGCTGGATCTGAAAATGATTAGCCTTTGCAGCCATCAGAATAGAGTCAGGCCAGCTTGCCCTTCCATGTAGTCTGAATAACTATAAATTTTCATCTTGATACACCCAAAATTGATAATGGATAGTTCCAAAACAAAAGCAGGACCAGTCCATTTAAGAAATTCAGTAGGTTAAAGGTTAAACAGGCTGTACATGAATTAATTGTAATATATATATAAATTATTTACATCATTAGAGGAGAGATTCCAGAGGACACCAGTCACCGAGTCTTTAACATCTTCATCTTGAGTCTTCCTTAACAACCGTACCAATGCTGGAATTCCACCTGCATTCTTTATTGCTTTCTAAAATCATGGAAATAATAATAATAATAAATTATTCATTTAAATTGTTTGTTAAACCACAAAGAAAAGCATTAACTATATAAGGTCTAAGACTATTGTCAAGAAAAACAATACCGCAATTATTCACTAGACATTGCAGTTCAGTGCAATATATCTATATTTAAATATACATACATTGATTTACCATTCATAAAAACTGACATTTTTACAGTGCCACACAAAAGCTTTATAATTTACATATATCAAAGGACTAACTTTTCATTATATTGAGTCATATTTAATGTATACAGTGTATACTGTAAGGTAAGTTGGCCTTGTAAACATTTACAGAAATGTTAACATATAAAGATATCAGATTTTGAGTAACAATACTGCTGTATCATATGGCCAAAAATAAAAATGTTTTAGAATTAGAATAATATAACACACACCTCTATTATAACATTAGAGAATTATTTTGTAAGTTCTGACAACTACTTCATGAATTATAATCCACAGTTAAGCTTCATACTAAAGGTTGACATTAAAATATGAGCAATGTAATGATATATATGTATTAAATTATAGAAAGATCTCTAACATACCTTATTTTCATCATTGTTCCTGCCATAGGAGAGATTTTTCAGAGCTCCACATGCATTTTTATGTACCTCAGGGAACTCACTGTTCAATAGGTCAACTAGTAGTGGAATTCCATCAAGACCTCGTACTTTCTGTTTAATGCTATCATCCATGTAACTGAGATGTGTAATGTAACCAGCCGCATTGGCTTTTATCATATCACTAGGGTGGCTTAGAAAATCTATCACTTCCTGAAGGTCTGGAGATCTCCATCTCATAGCTGATAATGTAATAGGTTATAAAATTAATTGTCATACAACTTGTCAAACAAATCTTCAATAACTTCAATTTCAATGTTAAATGTAAATCATGTATTTAAAAGGTTTAATGGCAACTTTTTAGCTATAACTGGTTTAGGAAGGAAGACAGGTTCTCTTCAATGCAAAACGTTTATATTCAGGCAAGCAAATAGAAATAAATGATAAAACTAAAATAATATTAATACTTACTTCCACCATTTGTTGAGGGTGTCCGGCGCCCATCATCAGGATAGCTATCAATATGTGGTTGAGAGCCCATTGGTGGTCCCATACCTTCATCAAAATATCGTCCCGGTGGTTCCTGACCATCCATGTGGTCATACTGAGGTGGTCGATCTGTGTAACTACCGGGACCTGTATAATACCGAGCATAATTTACCAACATTGTCTCCTAAATTTCTTACAGGGATCAATTTCTTGTTTGAGCTTTTATGTATGAGAAATTATCTATTATAATTACTGAATGAGGGAAGTTAAGCATTGCATAATGAGGAAATAAAAACATGTATAAACATGGTTTGTTTTATCATTATGAAAGATTAATCAAAACAGTGGTAATAATTTAAATGCTACAAAGTTAATATTTTTATGAAGGAATATAGCATTTACATTACTCTATATTCCACGCGCTGACAACAGAAAATCACTAAACTTACCCATTCTATCACTCCCTGCAGCAGGTGAAGGTCCCCTGGGGTAAGGATCCTCCCCTTGTAACTGTAACAAACTTCTCTGCTTTTGTCTGAATGGATCGTCGGCAAATGGATCATCTTGTACCTGGGGTAGACCTTCGTGCCGCCTGTCTGGTTCCTGCTGGTATGAGTCGTCACCGTAATCACGTGGCATGTTGTCAGGGTAACCGTTACCATGAGGATCATGCTGGAAATTCGGATTGGATGGCTGGTCATCATAATTATCCCCTCTATAACCGTCGTCATTCAAATCTCTATACCTGTAAATCATCAGTATTTAGTATTATAATGATCTATATTCATATATTTGTCCACATCTTCAGGATACTTCATTTTACCCTGAAAGCAATGACATATAGGCAAGCGCTAGTGACTAGTGGTATAATAATATAAATTTAATTTAATTTGTCACAAAAACAAAGTAAAACACTGGAGAAACTTCTATTCTCTCTGATGAGTAATGTTGAATATTGAATATATATATAATTTTTGAGATATATCAAACTGTACAAGGTAACAGGTTCCACGTCATACAAACACATGTCTACATCTATTTTGCTTCATTTATAAATCTTACAATGTGGGTATAGACCTGTCATCCTGTGGAACTGGGCCTCTGAAGCTGTCATCCTGAGGCCCTCTGTAACTGTCATCCTGAGGGCCAGGATAACCCTCATCCTGAGGGCCTCTATAGCTGTCATCCATATTATCCCTGTATCTGTCATCAGGGTGGGGCACCTCTTCTTGGGGCATCATACCAGCTGGATATCCATTCTCAATTGGCTGACCATACCTAAAAAGTATGTTTGAAAATAATGATCAGATAAAAAGAAAACTAACTCAAAAGGTTTATAACCCATAAAATTATCTTATTAATTATACCTCTTCAATATATCCTTCCAAGGTGATTTGTAGTTATGATTAAGAAATTTAGTTGATAAATTTGTCACAAAAACTGTGTTATGAGAGAATAATGTACTCAATAAAACCTACCTATCTAGTTGTGGCTGGCTAGAATAATTTGGTTGCCCTTGGAAACTGTTGTCAGGATGACCTTGAAAACTGTCTTCACCACGGTAACCACCCCTGGGACTGTCCATATAATTGTCCCGAGGGTCATCAGGAGGTGCTCCACCTCCGTATCTGTTATCTAGCATAGGTGACTGTCTATAGAAGCTGTCCTCAGGTGGACCACCATATCTGTCATCCTGCCCTCCCCTGAAATACACCCATTAAATACCTATATCTCTAAGGAACTTCAATTACAAAAGACAGCAATAAAAGTAATGTTATTTAAAAAGCATGAAAGAAAATAATTTTTAATTCTTTCATGAAGATGGTAAATATCTTACACTTCTTTTGTTCACATTTTAGGCACTTAAATTTAATACAAACTTTCTCAATATCTCTCTGCACTAAAAACATACAAATATCTGTATTTTAATTAAAAACATCATATAAGACACAAAAGATATATCATAAATATCACCATTTCCTGTATTATCAAAATCACTAAGATTAACAACAAAATTTTTAATATCATTTCTCCAAAATTCATTATTCAGAAAGAGTGTAAGATTTATGTTACAGATAATATCAAGGAGTCATAAATAGCAGAAATAACCGAGAGAGTAAATATACAACAAAATGAACCAAAGATAACAAAACATTAATACCAAACAGAACACAGTTCACTTGAAAAAAAAGAAAGAATATAAATATAGAAGACTATCACCATATTCTCTGTTTATAGTTAATTGATCTAGTGTACCAGTCTTGTTAAATAAATATACTTGTTCATCATTTAAGTAAATCAGTATACAGTACCAGTCAGGTTAACCAGTATAGATGGTAACATTCTAGTAAATTACGAGTCTAGTATACCAGTCTAGCAAACTACTTGCAACAATTAAACTCTTTTCTTATTAGATTGATCTTTGCGCAAAAGTTAATTAAGCAAATGTGTGTTGCCAAAACATAAAATCAATATTTGATTTTGAGCATGAGTAACTAAAAATACACATTTTGATAATCTAATTAAATATGGGAAGAAAGTGAACTTTAACTTATCCAATTTCAGCTATGAATCTCTTTATTTATTTACTTATATCAATGTATTGTTTATTTTAACTTTCTTTCAATAACATGTTGAATATGCAACAGTGTCTTAACAAAGAGCATTGTTAAATAAATCATGCTTGAAAGGGAAAACATACAAGTTGATTAATTTTTGTTTTCCAAGAAAGTTACAGAAACGCTAGACACCTAGACTTAACCCTAGATTCTTTCATAGACCAATCTTACGCATAATAAATCTTTTGTCTAAAATGGAGACTTTCACCAATAATCCCATAAAAAAAACTCTGTTTTTTTTTTAAGGTCATAATTACTTTCATGAATTACTAGAGTAAGAGAGCCTGTAACATGCAAATTCTGTGCTATATAAAGTGCCATAACTGAGCTTAAGGATACAATTAAATTTCAAAAAAGAAAATATGTGTATTATAGCACAGTTAAAAAGGTAAATTTCTGAAACAATCTTGACATTGTTCATATCTGATCGGGAAACAAAAATTTACTAAGACAGGTTCATATACTTTCCTTATATGAAACAAAAACTACCTTTAGAAAACCCATAAATCTTGTGTTTTAGAAACAAATTAATTCCTATAAAGAGATAAATATAATTTTATTTTTCTTATTATAAAATAATTTTCCTTTTGTTTTAAGCTTCCTAGATATAAACTACAGGATAATTAATTAGCTGACACTAATCTCTGTGTTCTACAATGATCGGAGTCTTATTAAAACATTTAAACGTCTAGCCAAATTTATTTACAAACACACATTAACATCCATGCATGCATCAACAGTTTAAGGCAATCTTAGTAAATATTACTACAACCAAAATAAACCACTTTAAAAAAAGTATAAAATGAGCCGCGTCATAACAAAACCAACATAATGTGTTTGCGACCAGCATGGATCCAGACCAGCCTGCGCAGTCTGATCAGGATCCATGCTGTTCGCTATCAGTTTCTCTACTTGTTATAGAGTTGGTAAGTGAACAGCATGGATCCTGATCAGACTGCGCGGATGCGCAGGCTGGTCTGGATCCATGCTGGTCACAAACGCACTATGTTGGTTTTGTCGTGGCGCGGCTCAAATGTTTTCAACAAATTAACCAGTGTATGTTATCTATACTATGAGTACTTTTGAAATAAATTAATTTCAAATCTGAAATCTACATACCAAAACACATCAATTTAATGTAAACACGTTAAAAGGTCTTGAAAAATATTTTTCCCAGGATTTACGAACATCAAGTTAACAAAGAAATATACTTTAATGTGAAGTTCAACACTCCATGGACCGTAACAAATGACATACACTGACTAAACTATGTTGTTTCTTTTTTTAGTAAATATTCAATAAAACTGCCTATTGTACAAACCCAATGCAGCATTTTGTTTCATACCAGAATAATAAAATTACCTACATAGATTAGAATTTATTTCAAACAGACAAAATTCTCTCAAATAACAGACATTCAACAAGGCAAATGTATAGTAAAGTTACTATTTAAGGTGTTTGCTACATTTTAAATCAATTAAAACACACTTTGTAAACATTCATGAGAGATGAAAAAATCAGACAGTTAATTTCCAGTAGGGTGGGATAAACATAAATTAAGGAACTCTTTTTTGGAGGAGGTAAGATCAGTCTATGATATAAAATGAATCTACCTAAAAGAATCATTGTGATTGGCTGATTCTGGATGTTGGAAGTATTGTTGCTGCATGGGATTTTCATCATAATAATCTGGCTCCCCATATCCCTGAGAGGGATTAGCTTGATAAGCTACAGGACTATTACGATAATTATCTTGATAATCATCGTAATTGTTATTAAACCTTGTAGGTGTGCCCGGTCCCCGTGGGGACCCATTTGAGGGGACTGGAGATCCTTGATAATCATTCCTCTGTAGACTAGAATAGGGGGCGTAGTTGTCCTGGTTATACTGATCCTGGGGTATTGACCTCTGACTGCCCAGGTTGTGGTTGCTAAGTTTCATCTGAAAATAAAATTACACAAATAATGTTACTACTGAACAAAAAAGATATTTTGTTAAAAGTTACAGCCATGTCAGAAAAGAATGAAATGTGGCTCAATTATGACTTAAGAAAACATTTCAGGTGAAAAATGAAACAATCATGTGTCAGACAAAGCTATAAAATGAAACTCAATTTATGATACATAATTATCAAAAATGTATTATGTTATATTATATAAACAGTCAGGATGATTCATTAGCACCTGCATTTTGCTTCCTTAGTTTACTTTTGAAAACTTTGTTTAGTCTTTCTCCTTTATAGCATACAAGATAATTGATAAAGTTCTCATTATTTAAGTTTCAACTTACATTGGTTTTAATATCTAATTATAAGCTCCACACTTGGACATAAAAGGTAACCTACCTTTATTTAGATTGAGGCAAAAGATTAAAACATACCTGTGCTCTGTTTCTGTTACTGCCTGTACTTTGTAATGATACATGTGATGAATGTAGGGATGTGTCATGGTGTGGCCCTCCGTTATATGAGTTATAATCTCCACTGTATGGGCCATGCCCACCATACTGATCTTCATGCATGTAGTTCATGTTGTCTTCACTATAAATAAATAAACAAAACACAGTTTATTAACTCTCTGATCGCAAGTTATTGGCCTTAACGAGATCATTTTAACATCAGTATAAAAGCTAGCCAGACTTCACATCCATACAAATGACAAGATATCTGATGCAGTTTACATCTAAGCAGTGCAACAGGCCATCTAAACAATTTAACAAGGCATCTATACTATCTTGACAAAGGCATCTTAGTTTGAGTCTGCCCAAAGAAATTCTCAGATAGGCTCCAACAAGACATATCTGGCGTCATCTTTGGCCGAATGTAGTGGTTAATCGTCAGACATTCATAAAGCAATCTCTCCCCTAAACGGAAAAAGTAGTTGATATCTTTTGCAGTTGAACAAGCAGTTATATCTATGCGTCTGCAAGAATTTAATGCTTTTAAGAAAAACCTTGCCGTGCATCTGTACACTGAATATATGTAGTTGGACAAAAATTTATGCTGTCAGACATGTCATCTAAAATTGCAGTCTGACAATACATTTATGCAGTCTGACAATACATTTATGCAGTCTGACAATACATGTATGCAGTCTGACAATACATGTATGCAGTCTGACAACACATGTATGCAGTCTGACAACACATGTATGCAGTCTGACAATATATGTATGCCGTCTGACAATACATGTATGCAGTCTGACAATACATGTATGCAGTCTGACAATACATGTATGCAGTCTGACAATACATTTATGCAGTCTGACAATACATGTATGCAGTCTGACAATACATGTATGCAGTCTGACAATACATGTATGCAGTCTGACAATACATGTATGCAGTCTGACAATACATGTATGCAGTCTGACAACACATGTATGCAGTCTGACAACACATGTATGCAGTCTGACAACACATGTATGCAGTCTGACAATACATGTATGCAGTCTGACAACACATGTATGCAGTCTGACAACACATGTATGCAGTCTGACAATACATGTATGCAGTCTGACTATGCAGTCTGACAATACATGTATGCAGTCTGACAACACATGTATGCAGTCTGACAACACATGTATGCAGCCTGACAATACATGTATTCAGTCTGACAACACATGTATTCAGTCTGACAATACATGTATGCAGTCTGACAATACATGTATGCAATCTGACAATGAAGGCATCTTTCTAGCCTTAACTCAATGTATATCTATAGCACCATCAAAACTTCACTTCAAATCAGGTGTGCCATTTGTGATGATCTTGCTGTAATTCTTTCTAATTCTTAGAAAATACAAGGTAGGTGTTTTTCTGATGATTTAGATCAATACAATCAAATATTTTCCAAACTGAAAACCATGTTCAACATTTCTTCTATTATATCACATGAACCAGTATTTATTTTCTCAACTCACTAAAATATATTTTTAACAGTGGGCATCTTGATAAAAATATTCCATTTTATACATCAAAGTCCTTTTACCTTTTAAGTTTGATAAAAAACTATGTGTATTACTTATCTAGTGTCAAAGATTTAATACAAAATACATGTGTGCTATTTTCATTCAGTTCTGCAGATGTGTGCATAGTGCTACAGGTGCGCCCCATATTTTAACAGTATGTTAAGCGTTTGCTTTGAAACAATTTCAAAATATATTAGAAAAGTAGTAACTGTTGACAGTCACTTACATTTAACATATCTGATCAAAAAGCAAAGAACTCTATAGTAAACTGTTGTACATGAAAGGTTAAAATGTCTAGCTATCAATATATATGTTTAAGCACAAAAAGATCTGACACTTTGTTTTGTGTTAATTTCTTATGTCTCATTCCTACCAGAATGCATATGGGACAAGTGTTAGTTTACAAAGAGCCATATTTAATGAATCTTGAAAATTGGGACTAACCAAACTTTACATAAGGGGTCCTGACCGAGCACACTGCGGTTAAATAGCTCGTCTATTATTTTATCGAATAGTCACTAAAAATACAGCTTTCAGAATTATGCCCCTTGTCAAACTATGGTGCTTAGCCTTGTCATGATAAGCAAGAATCCAAGTTTAATATTGATACTTTTAAAATTGTTGCATAATGGGCTACATTAAAGTTTTTGCGCAACCATAATGCAGCTATCATAATAGCTCAACTTTTTCTCCGACACAGACAAGCTAAAAAAATCATTTACTCATGGTTATAGCTAAAGCCCATGGTGACCTTGACCTTTGACTTACTGACATTAAAATCAATGCGGTCATGGGCAAAAACTATACCACATTTCACAAACTCGGCCTTATTAAAGTATGGTGCCTGTTTTTTAAGTAGGGGCATAAGATTACTACTTTTGGTAAGCAATAGGTAGTTTATTAAGAATTATACCCTGTATGCAGGATAGTATAAGCTACTAATACAGTTAACAAGGGGAAAATATCCATGCCAATAAGAAAGCAGGAAAATTTCTTTGTAAAAGTGCAATTAAAATATTTATGACCATCCCTAGCTTTAGGCTCCTACATAGACACACATAAACATGAAATAAGTCCAGACATGACAAAAATATTGATTGATGTAAAATATTTGAGCTGGTGAAAATATGAAGAGATATAAACAACATGTTCAGATATACTTGTTATAAGTACTCCAATATCAGTTTTTGTGTGCATTTCTTATCTTAAATATGGCTTACACAGCTGATCAATGTGTTTCAAACAGATCAAATAAATAATAAAATTAGGATTGTGAATACTTTGCAAAATTAACCATTTGAAAGAACTGTTTAGAAGTTTGATGATACATGTATTGATGTATGACTCACTAGATTACGATCATAAAATTATTGTACATCATCATACCAAATTTTTATTCTCAGTTAAAAAAAAAACCAACAATATTTACAATGTTGCAATTGTCCAGACGAAAAATATATGTAATGAGAAAAGTAAACTTTTCTGTTTACTTAACTAATTTACAGAACAAGCTGAACACTAAACATGTATGTGTGAATTTGAGTTAATGTTTTATTGGTTTTAGAAACCTGCCTTTCAGAGTATCAAACTGTTTACTCTAAGCCCCTTACAATAGATATACCCATTCTGGCTGTTTTAACAACTAAATAATTCAGAATCAAGTCCAAGTTCAACAATTTTTTCACTGGGGATTTTTTTTTTAACAACACATTATGGGAAAAATTAGGATCTCTAGTGATTGAGGAGGAACCCTTCTACAGGATGAAAACACAGATATTCCTTCAACTTTCAACCCTACATTTCATTTTGTTTCAGCTTAAACAACCAAAACATTTCCAGTACTGTCAGTCACATCTAAGGTGTTATTCTTTTTTCCCTAATCTTTACATAAACCAAAAATATACCAACTACATTGTGCATGTATTAAATGTACACCTCCCTAAAATAGTTTCTTTTGTCTTCTTAGTTTCACCATGATACATTAAACATACTTAATGTATGAATCATGCACTGTGTACAGAAAACCACACAATAATTACACTATTACATGACAAGCTTTGTTAAATACAGGTGCAATATCATTTAATTCCTAATAGGTGATAAAAAAAGAAATAATTGCCCCTTTCACATTTTCAAATTTCTTTGGCCTTTTCTCTCAATAACACAAACATGCACTCTCTCAATTGTATATATTACATTAAATGTTTGATCTAACATCATACAAAGTAGAATGTACTGCATGTTACTGGGTCTGTGACTTGAATCAATTTAAATCTAATTTCCTCAGAAAGTTGTATAAAGCTTATAGCTAATTATCTATCTTTTGTAGATTTCTTCTGCTGCAGATACAGTTTTGTCAGACTGTGCATTTATCTTTTATCAATGTAACTATATATAAATTTTTTGTTCTGGTACAGATCATTTTACATTGAATTTTGGGATATAAAGATCATTTTACATTGCATTTATTTATTGTGCTCTTATAAATGCACATAAAAAGCCACTTTTTAAAGGTACTTCGGCTCCTGGGATAAGATGGGAAAACTACATTTGTCAAGATCAGGCAATGTTACTTTCTTGCTTTCCTTCTTGTCTGAAACTGAAACCTGAACAAGATTTTAAAAGTCCCAGGGTTTAGTTTTATAAAATACTTTTCAGATTTCAGAAGCACTTGCATGTACTAACAGTTCTTTAATCTTAACACAACACCCCTTTTCTCTATGATTTGGGAGTGCTTTAAGATCATACCTGTAATGACTGTGTAGCAGCAGCTGGACAATTTAAGCATTTGATGAAAATTGATGATGCTTAAAATCTTAATATGTAGCACTTTAATTGGGATTTTTAATATAGATATAGTAGTAAAAACTTAAAACTTACCCAAAGTTCATAGTACCACGATGCTCTAGTTCTTGTCTGAAAATAGAAAAATAAATCTTTATAAACACTGCCTACATAAAAACTATAAAACTATGGAAATACAGACAACAGTTTCCCTATAATGTTATAGTTCTCCTGTCTGTTGAATTCCATGAATTATTCAGTCTACAACAGACAGTATTCTTGTCTTTCAATACAAATTACTTGCACATACTGTCAGTCCCTCTCTTAAAGAGAATTTTTCCTTAGATCAAAAAACCTAATACTTCATCAGATAGATATCAAATAAACACTACAATACATGTACAATCATTCTTATGAGGAAACAAAAAGATATATACCTTTTCCCTTCTCTCTTAAATCACCAAGTTCTGACAAACATAAAACATACAGTAAAGAACTAGAAAATACAAAAATAGTCCCATTTGCTATAAATGACAAAACTTAAAATCCTCCTGATATTTCCAACAATTAAAGTTCTGTAAAATTTTCTGTTATGTTTTATATAATATCACTATATCACAATAAAGCAAGAATTAAGACAAAAACAGTGCAATTATGAGTAGAATGTTACGGTAAACACTATGAGGTTTCTGGGCTATGGTATACTTGTGAGCTAATTATTAGATAATCTGGGGTCTCACAAACATTTATTGCCCCGCTCCAGTTGCAAGGAGGCCTGCAGGAATGCAGGGAAAAAAAGAAAAAAAGAATAAAGTATGTTAAATACATCATCATAATAACTAAGCCACCCTTCACAGATGTTCAACTTTTCATTTGCTAAGTATTTTTGTATTTTTCCCCATGAAAAACATCTGCTTTCGTAAGCTTTTTTCCAACCCAGTTGCAAATGAGTTCATTCTTTCCGCACAATCAATCCATTAAAAACAAGTTTTAACATATTTTTTGCTAAGCATCTTTAATGACTTAGATCTGGTAAAGCTCATATCCAGTAAATGAACACCCCCCTGTTACCTGACATTTGTAAATCTACAGAATTACCTGCAGTTTGTACAGATATATGCAGTCAATAACTTATGCAGTCTCTAAGTAACATGTCACTTTATGTGTTTCCTATCTATTTTTATAATATCAGTGTTTAACAATATAATATGATCAACACCACTTTTATACCTGACTTTGTTTCCTGTTAAAAATAAATAAATAAACAAGATTGCATTTGAGAAAAATGCTATGCCACCACATTAATACAACACTAAATAGTAGTGTAGGAACAGATTTTCTTTGTTTCTATACAATTTTGAAGATTGTCATAATGCATAGATCCCTGACCTATCTAATTCTTATTATCAGATTAGTGGTTAAATCTGTTGTTAACTCAATAAAAGATCAGAGTAGGAATATATCAATGCACTTGAGTCTAGTGAATTTGGTGGTGAAGGTCATATTTCACACAGCCTAAATTTCATGACTACATCAAAGGACAACATAGTAAGACACTTTGTCAAAATCTAGGTCAGCTGAAATCAAAGTTCACTTAACATCTTAATCTGTACACATGGTTCAAATTTCATAGCTGTACATCAAAGGACAAGGAAGTAGGTCACATCATCAAAATCTAGTTCACCTGATATCAAAGTTCAGTTTTACAACTAAAACTGTGCACATGGTCAAAATTGCATTGCTGTACATCAAAGGACAAGAAAGTAGGTCACTGTCCCCTTGGGCAAGGCAAAATTTTGGACCCAAGGGTTTAATTCAAAACAATCTTGATACAGGTCCACCAAACAACATTTCAAGTCAAATATCTAAGCTGTAGCTTTCTCCTATTCAGAAAAGATTTGTTTTATTTTCTGTTTTTACTATGTGAACATAATGAGAATCACTGCCCCTGGGCAGGGCCAATTTTAACACTAGGGGCATAATTAAAACAACTTTAGTAGAGAACCCATAGAATATATTATAGAGCAAACATCAAAGCTCTATGCCTTGTACCTTCAGACAAAAATATTTCTTTTTTTTTTACTATATGTACATAGTGAAAATCAATGACTCCTGGGGGTGGGGCCAATTTTGACCCCAGGGCTATAATGTGTACAATCTTGCTAGAGGTTCACTACATAATGTTTCATGCAAAATATCTTAACTCTAGCCTTTGTAAATTTAGAGAAGATGATTTTTTAAGTTTTTACTATATACATATAAGGAAAACCTATGGCCCATGGGGCGGGGCTAATTTTGACACAAGAGGCAAAATTTGACAAAACTTTGGTAGAGTACCTATAGATGATATCATTTAACAAATATTCAAGCTCTAAGCCTTGTACCTTTATGTATATATTGAAAATCAATGACCCTGGGGCAGGGGCAATTTTGACCCCAGGGCTATAATTTGAACAATCTCGCTAGAAGTTCACTTCACAATGTTTCATGCAAAATATCTAACCTCTAGCATTTGCTAGAAGAAATTTTTTTACTATAAAGTTTTTACTATATACATATAAGGAAAACCCATAACCCCCGGGGCAGGGCCGATTTTGACCCCAGGGCTATAATTTGAACAATCTGAGTAGAGGTCTACCAGACAATGCCTTATGCAAAATATCTAAGCTCTAGGCCTTTTGGGTCTTTACAAGAAGGTATTTTAAGTTTTTACTATATGTACATATAGTGAAAATCAATGACCCCCGGGGCCGGGGTGATTTTGACCCCAGGGCTATAATTTGAACAATCTTGGTAAGGGTCTATCAGACAATGCCTTATGCAAAATATCTAAGCTCTAGGCCTTTTGGGTCTTTACAAGAAGTTATTTTAAGTTTTTACTATATATGTACATATAGTGAAAATCAATGACCCCCGGTGCTGGGCCGATTTTGACCCCAGGGTTATAATTTGAATAATCTTGGTAGAGGTCTACCAGGCAATGCCTTATGCAAAATATCTAAGCTCTAAGCCTTTTGGGTCTTTACAAGAAGATTTTTTAAATTTATTCTTATAATTCCTTTTGGTTGCCATGGCAACCAGATTTCTGCATGGAATGAAATTCTTTGAACAACTTTGGAAGCCCTTCACCCAAGGATCAATCCTGCCAAGTTTGGTTAAAATTGGACAAGTGGTTTTTCACAAGAAGATTTTTTAAGTTCACTATATAATCTATATAACACACACACACACAAACAAACACACACACAGGTGAATTGCTATATGCCACCGCATCGCAGATGCTGCGGTGGCATAAAAACCTTATTTTAATCATTGGAAGATATTCATAGGTGCCGGTCTCGATTTAGGTTTTTTCCCTTTCAATATAGTAAATATGGAACCAAAATACCCAAAACATAACTTCTTGTCGAGAACATGTCACATAAACTTAACTGTAGAATAATAATACAGTTAAAACAGAATCAAAGGAATTCAAAAATAGTTTTTAATTTAAGAATCCTTAAAAGAAGTACTGATTTAAAACACCAGTACTCTGTAGACAACTTATCTCATTTTCTTGAATTAAAAGACATTTTAACCATTATTCTTGTTCCATATAAGACATCAGCAATATACTATGATGTAGCAAAATATAGGTAATAAGAGAAATCTAAATGATAAAGCATTATAGAAATTGAAATTATTTCCTCTGTAATTGTGAAGAATTGCAAACTACATAATAATTTTCAACAAATAACTTGTGAATAATTTGCTATTCAATGTTATTTTCCACAAGAAGATTTGACCAATTTGAATGAAAAGTAGCGAGAAAATAGATCCACAATTAGATTTCAAAACCCTATATTTTACTGGTATAATTGTCAAATAGGTCTATGCCTTTCGTGAGAAACTTCTTTCAATAGATTTATAGATCTTTCGCCTATTATAAGACAATTTTATGCTGTTTCAAATTTACGACTTCCCTTTTCACATGAAATTAAGATATATTTTGGATAGTATTTGTTTTCGTTTCAAATATTGATTTTAGAATAAGTTTACAATGCATATAAGACAGCTGCATTAGCATCATTGAAACATGCCTGTTGGTAACTGCTGTATTATTAAGGATGAATATTCTAAATTTAAAATCATTTGCTTTGCTTCTGGTAGACAGGTGCATTCTTATGGAAGAAAAATAGTCCTTCAGAATGCCGAGTTGAGCCAATAGGACCACAAACATAACAGCAACATGTCCAGTTGTTGTGTGCTGCATTCTGATAAAAGTTAAACACAACTGTGCAATAAAATTTACAATGGCACATAAATGAATTTGGAAGGTCAAAGTGCAAATCCTGCCTTATAAGCCCAGTGGAAGGGCAGTGTGATTGCCTTGAAAGCACTTAGAATACAGGTGATGCACTGTGCACAGGCACAGACAATAGCTAATAAATGCAATACAATGCCATGGAAGATTCAAAGCATTGTTTTAGTCGAAAATATTAAGTTGGCTGTTCAGTTTTGATAATTGAGATTAAAATCTTGTACATTATTCTATAAAAAGATCAATTCCATATTTAAACAAGGTAACTCCATTACACAAATTCAATAGGAAACAAACTACAAAAATATTGGCAGTTTAGATATGTAATACCTGTATACCAGGAAGAATAAGGCCAGATAGGAATTCAATATTAAAAATCACTAATATACAATAATAATCATGTTAGGACCATGTTTGTATTCTGTTCATTCATTAATACAGCAATGTTGACCTGGCTGGGACAGGCCAGTAAAGTGTAATTAACACATTAAATGATCAATCTTTTGTCCACTTAAGTTGTGCACTTTCCCCTACATTGATCTCAGGTTATTGATGGAACATGACACTTGGGAAAGCATTTAACAAACAACAAATGTGTTAACTTCTCTATTAAATGGCACACAGTCTGTACAACAGCTAGATTATTGTTGTTGTTCATGATGTTGTTATATCATGTAGAATGTGTTGCTCCAAAAAGCCATAACAAAGAATACACTGTTTGCAAAAGCAGTTGAGCATTTTAAAACAGTTTAGATAATGTTTCATGATGCTTTGTTAATTGTTTTTCCTATTTATATGTACAACTGTTGCTTGTACATCTAATTTCCTAAAATTCATGAAAGAAATGAAATGAAATATTCTGCATATTCATAAAGTGTAAACAAACATTTGCCTCTATTTGCACTTTGAATGCATAAGAAATCAGAGTAAAACAGATGGTTGAAAGACTTGTAGGTGCCAGGTAATAAATCATATCTTGTTTCATTGTGCACTGAATAACAAAGAAATGTAATAGTTCCCATGGTTAAGTAAGAAAATTGTTCAGAAAATCAGATGTTTTAAGACCTTCACTTAGCAGGTAAAATATTCTGATTTTTCGTTATTACATCATGAGAAGAAACCATTATGTTTTCTTAGATTTTCAATGTCTTGTATCATCTCTTCACAGTGACTGCAATATTGAGTGCAAGGTTTTCTTACTTTAATAAGAGACACAAGTCTATGTTACCCATTTTTCTTAAAATTATTACAACAAGCCTTGGTATAAATGAGGAAAAGTTTTTAACAAAAAACTAATTAAATACAGGAGGAAATTCTCACTGGTTAAGTAATTAACCAAATTGTGTTTGCATTTTGCACATGTTATAACTTCCTACTACAGGAAGCAATATTTAAACTATTAAATTTGTGCCATCTTGAACAAGCAATGTTTTGCAAAAACTTCAAATATCACTAGCTTCCAATATCAGTTCAGTAAAACAAATGTCTTAAGAAAGAAACAGTCAGCATTTCATCTGAAGATTTAAATTGCAAAAATTCTTCAAACTTTTCATAAGTTACCAAATTACTATGAAAAATTGTGATGTACAAACTCAAAAGGTCTGCCATTGAGGTAATAAAACTTTATTCTGGGTTTTGTCTCAAATCTCAGGATTTTCATTGGTCATGACAGTATCAATTCTATGATAGTTTCTGTCAGTAATCAAATATCTGAGACTTGAGTTGGTGCTTGGAGAATTTCTTTATAACCTCGGGGCCTGGCCTTTGGTATGTAAGAGGAATTGTCTTGAGATGAGTTCCAACTACAGCAATCATTTCTTACAAAAGGTTTTACTCAATATCAAATGTTCAGAACAGTGTGTAGTTTTAAGATGTTGACATCAAGTATAAGACTGTCAAAGGTTAATAAAAATTAAGCCTGAAGAATTGATAATTTACACCCCTGTTTAGCATTAAAAATCCATTAATTTCCTTCCTGAAGAACAATCATTTCAAATTTAATTAAAAAACAGTATGAGGACATAAAAACTGTTACACTGAGTGTTAGCTATATATCATGCGTATAGTGTTGTATAATTATATTGTATATTATAAAATGATTATCAAGTGTGTAAATTGCCGGTCTCACTCTAATGATTATATAGCTACAAAATCTTTGCCTGGACCATTAAATAATACAAAGACCAGATCATGAATTTTGATCTGATTTTATCTAATGGTGTAAGCTTTATTCATACAGTAATTACAACTGATAAACTGTCAACCTCAGACATTTTGTCCTACCATTCAAACAAAAACAAGCATGTAAACATTTGAACATCATGACTGCTGTATTTCATGCCGCAGCACACACATGAAAACTGACACTTTATCATGCATTCAGTATAAATTAATGGTTTGCAGCAAGTGTTCAACAACTGAACTAAAATGAACTTATAGTGTACTGAAAATATTATATTATTTATATCACAGGTAAAACAAAAGATTATAAGTTTATGTAGTAAATGTTTTGGTTGGCATAATGCTTTACTATAACCTCGCCTGATAATCATTTCTTCTCTGATAAAAAAAGATTTAGAGCATTGCTCAAATAGCTTAATTTGTAGGGCGATGGTCTTTTAATCAGAGACTGAGGCGACTCATGACTGATTCCAAGACAGTGCCCTACGAAATCCTTCCTACGAAATACTTCCTATGGTCATTCTCACTGTACAGCTGCCCTGACATGTACACAAGTAACTAGCAGTTCTTTAAGAAAGTGAAGGAATCTGGTACTGCTTTGCAGCTTGCCAATGGCCTAAATTGTGCTCTGTCTTGCTGCCATGATCCAGGGTAAACTTCTACCACAAAAATCACCAACTCCAACCAGTCAGGCTAATCTTAACATCCATGCAGTACTGTAACTTGACTATATTCCTTATCAGCTTTATTTTAACATTTTGATTTTTTTAAATATACAATGGACTGTTCTGATAGCTCATAATAAATACAAATCAAGTAGGCTAAATGGTAACAGCAAATATGTCTCTTTGATTACAATGCTTTTGGAACCTAAGTCCCAGTTAAAAAAGTTCAGCAAAACTGGACACGACCGACCGTTGAATCACAGTTTTTTCTATATATATCCAATGTGGATTAAATCTCTATTCTAAACTGGTCTTTCAAACTTGACCATTGAAAGGAAAAGCTGTTTAGTTTTTGACTGGCGTACAAGGTCAATTACTTTTAAAGTTTGAGGAGAATGTACTATCACAAGTTGTAGATGAATACTTGTCAATCTATGCTGATAAACTTGGTAAGCAAACAAAAATGTGTGGCTAACATTACCCTGTAACTTCAGGTTAATGGATTTTTATACCCCAGACAGGTAATATACTCTACATATAAAACAATGTAGACAAAAGAAAAATTTGCACAACATCAGACAAAGGAAGAATATTTTCTTTCAAATATATATGTTTATATATTATTCATAAAAAGTTTCAGGTCTTACATATGCTAAAAACAACCTCTTTGCTGTTTATAAAGGAAAATGCTTAAAACAAAACTATTAAAAAAAGAAAATGATCCTGTATTGTGAAATTTTGAATCATTAATACGCATTGTTCTTAAGCATCAATGGAAAGGTTTTCTAGCATAATAAATATCTTTGCCATAAAGACTGTAATTATGTTATTATAACCATTATACAGTGTATATTTCACAATGTTATGATCTCACTTACTTTCAATGTTATTACCCTAATATATATCTATACATTTACACCCTTTCAATAATATATCATAAACCATATTTCAAGTTACTTGGTGCATGAGATGTGTTTTACAAAATGTCAAGTCACATTATGTTGTTGTTTTTCTGGCTTAACATATATGATTATCATTACATAAAACCACATGTAGCGCAGCCACTCTCAATTCATTTTGACTTGCTGCAGGTTAATAGCTCTGTTAGTGATTTTAATAGACAAATATGCAATATATCAACTTATGTACACTGTATACTGGTACATTCAAAAGTAATTTACATAATACATTACTTTACTGAAACCACTTTGTATATAATATTCATACTTTGAAAATGTCACAAATCCTTCCTGACTAAAATATAAACAATCCTCACCATATTTTCCCTCCTAATTCCAATACACTGATCTTAGAAATGACTCTTTAATTATTTTCATACACAATATATCATAATGAATATTTTCCCTCCTAATTCCAATACACTGATCTTAGAAATGACTCTTTAATTATTTTCATACACAATATATCATAATGAAAAAGAAATTTTTCACTCAGGCACTAAAGCAAAAATAATGGCATTCTAAACTCCAGGCTCAATGTAAACACTGCAGGGTGAAATACTCCTACCGCTGGAGTATAAAAACCTTTCACATTCCGATGTCACTGGTACACATATTCTACAAACACGGAGTGATAACGAAATTCAAAACATTACAATCCTAAATCCTGCTCTCTATTCTTATTCAGAATTTCTATGCACTTCACAAAAATACCAATATCTTTACTGTATAAATAGAAATCAATACAAAACTTGGCCAAGTTTTATACACTGGCAAGTTTATCTTTTTGTTCTGTCAAATAAATGTCAAATTAATGATCACATGACTTCAGGGTCATGAGGTCACTAAGTCACATGATCATAAGGTGCAGAAACAATCAGATCTTCAATAACAAACTATTGTTCAAATTACATATAGTTAATTAACTTCAACATTTGTCTTTTCTAAGAAAGTGGATCATTATATTTTATGTACATGTTGATCCATATACTTCCATGTTAATTTATTTTTTTAAGATCACTAATTGACAAACTATAAGAGGTAACAAATTATATATGACATTGATGACTATTTACCTCAACAACCATCAGGTCAAATACAGGTGTTACAACTATATAATTCACAGATACATGGTTTAAAATACAGCAGTAATCAGCACTTTGACAGACATAAATGACAACTTTAATCTAATTTAATAGCTACAATTAACACTTACATTTATAGCTGTCATAAAGTGTAATAAGGAAAAGTTTATTTGTTTTTTTTCTTTGACCAAGTGTGTTACATTTATACTGTCAGATAAGTCATACGGCAACTTCCAGCTTAACGGAACAGATGAAAATTTGTTTCAAAACTGTGTTGGCCATATAGCAACTTTTCAGCTTTATGGTGGAGGAAGACCTTCAGTGAAGCTCTGAGCATTTTTCGAGCACCTGTGCACAACCAACAACTTCCATAAAAAATCCAAAGACGCTAGCCCAGCCCGAACCTACAGCGGTAAAAGGCAAGTGGTTTGAAGCCAACAACCATAAACACTTGGCAAAGAATGCCGCACCAACTAGTATTGAAACCTAAATTGAAAAGCCATTTCTATAATGCAACAACTAAAATTTTATATTGTCTTTCAGCCTTCCCAACAAACTGAGTTTATAAACAACATATTTGAACCTTTTTAATAATACATGTATATGTAATAGTTATTTGGTAAAAACCAGTCAGACCAAGCTGCTTGAGAACAATTTGAGCCTTCATATAGGTAAAGGTAACTTATAAAGTATAATGTACATGAAGAGTGAGTTAAAATGCTATACATTGAATCCATTCAAGTTTCAAATTGCAAATAGCCCATCATAGCCGGGGATAAAATGATACAAATTACACCAATGTTCATTGTGTTGACTGTTACCTGAACAGAAGATCTGATGAGGTAGACAAGTAGAACAAGCCTCTATCAGCCATACAGGGAGGGCATTCACCAAACATACGCATTATTTCAACATAATTATCATCAACAATGACGGAGGGATTTTCTACAGTATCAGATACATGAGAAGTTATTACTAGCTGCTGGCAAATTATATTATAATATTAGATTATAAATCTATTCTTTATTTTACCACAAACAATGCTCTAGGCTGGAGCAACATTCTCATATTGTTATGTTCAGTATCGATCATCACAAAATTATTTTGTGTAACACAAATGTATTTATTTGGAGTGGCTAATTTCTGAACTCCTGGTCGGAGTGAGATTCATCTCATTTTTAAAATGTGAATTTTGTAAATTAAAACGATAAGACTGAATATATTTTAGCTTATTACAGTTTAATACGAAAGTTTTCAGACATGACCAAAGATATTCTTTAGCAATGGGGCAAGTATTTTATTATTTTATACAAGTAAAATACAAGTCTAAACTTTGTAAAGATAAAAAATTCTAAGGTAGAAGGCCAAAGTATTTGTTTGACCACTTTGAAAAACAACAACAACAAAAACACAGCTATAATTACAATAACAAAGAAGAAAACACCCAGTAATAGATAAAATCATGCAAGCACCCACAATTGTTGCACATCTTTTAAAACATAAAATAGACACCGCAATTGCACTTGGAAAGCATGATTTAAAGCCACATTGTTTCTTTGTACCAAAAACAGATAACGAAATGGAATGACCAAAATATGTCACCAATCTGTATGCTGCATCTGCAGATATAAATGCACAAAAAAATGATTAATTAACTAATATCAGACAATATATGACACATACGGTAAGTTCTACATGTTCAAGTATTCCCTAAACAGTGATGTCTACATCAACACAACATCAAGTCTCAAGTTTCCCTCTTGGGTAAAGGATATTTCCCTTACAAAACATGTGATTAAAATTGAATGCATACAATTCAATGAAAATGAAACTCTTCCAATATCTTAAATAAATTTGCAATGACGAAGCCTTTCCTTACTGATAAAAACAGTGAGTAATATGTAACTTAAATTTGTTTAAGCACTTCAAACTTTACTCTAGGTATCAATCGTTAAATGTGTTTGTATCAAAATGCATAATAAATGGCTGTAAAGGGGATGCACCATTGCTTCTTAAATGCTTTATCGATAAGAGAAAAATCTTTAGTCATACAATTAACAGAGATATGTAGGTCAACACAAATCCTGAATTCATAACGATAATCATCAACCTACCATTATGGTAAACTGTCGTAATTAATTCCAATATTAAATAAATCCCATATTTCACTGTTTCAATACCTTTGAAAGTAGTCCAATGTTTGAACACTGATAGCTTTATTACACAAAAAATCGTTGTAAATTACGCTCAAGAATGTTTCGAAAAATGCAAAATGTCAAACGTTGTGTTTATAGCCTGACGTTCCCCTCGTCTGCAATGACAAGTCTACTCGAGTATGACCGAATCTAAAAATACCTTCAGTACATACACCAAAACATTGCATAGCCGTGTATCTACCTTTTACCTTAAACCCGTCTTTGTAAATATTGAACATTTCATTACTATCAAAGCCGATCAAATATATTCAAACATGTATACATAATTTATAAATAATCCGTGTTTGGACAAAAATCCTTTTGAAAATGGCCTTGCATGCTGTTTGAAGTAAGAGTCGCTTAACATGCAACTGGGACTTGTTTGATGTGACACTGACATTATACGACGTGTGACACCTAAAGTGCAAGGAGACGGCAATTATGATTCTGCATTTGGCCTTAAGGCAATTTCTTACAATTAAAAGCCCAAGAGACTCAAATCTGTTTCGGACAGAATATCTGAGAGAAATCAATTGACTAAGAAAGCAGATTTAATAGACATTGAGCCAGAATATGTCAGTACAGCAACTTAGAAAGCAGATTTAATAGACATTGAGCCAGAATATGTCAGTACAGCAACTTAATATTTATCATGCATGAAAACAGTTATATCCTAGAAGAAAGGCCTCCAATTAAGTTTTCTTGACATTACAAGAATGGTAATATTTTTTCAATATTTGTGTACCATTTGATGTAGGTCTGGACCAATAACTAAATGCGAGCAACTATTTCAGATCATTTGCTTAAGAATCATTATTATTTATATGCAAAATGACTCAAAAATGAAATGCTTTTCACTCTGACTAATAATGACATTAATCATTTATTTAAGATTTATTATTAAATTTTAAAACTGGATGTTACAGTATATTGCATTATTGTTTGCATAATTCATAATTCTGTTTTAAATATGTATGTTTTAGGCTTTCAGTACTAATTTTTTAAACAAGGCTTATTGTACAGATATTTTTTCAGAAGTTTAATTGTTTTATACTTAATTACATGTAAGGCATAAACAAATTCTTCAGTGATTTTACTTATTACTTATCAATATATCTTAAAATAACTTATGATATCCAATTAACACCAGGCATATTTTCAATTATTGACAGAAGGCCAGACCGGATAGAATGTCAATCAAAATTCCTTAGATTAAATGAGCCATCGTGTCAACCCTCGTTCATAATTCACACATTCTACCAAAACACGCACTGGACAGCTCGAAATTTGACAATTATAGTAAACTTGTGTGGTCAGAATACCAATAAGCCAGTATTGTGAATTTTAATATATTACTTTTATCAAACTTTTATATACGTTAAACAAATAAAACATTATAATATCTATGACACATCATGTCACCATTTGTTGAAAATATGCAGTGACCTAATCAAAGGAGTGTCAAATAAACTCTAGTTTATATTATGACAGTAAAAATGTCAAAATAACATGGCTTTAAGTACCTACTAAAACTTCAACTTTATTTAAATTTATAAAAACAAAAGTTTATGAATGAATGAATTATATAAGATATTTTTATACATACCGGTAGATTAAAGATTTGTAACATAATTTTTTGGACTGTTAAGGTCAATGTGTTGACTTTCCAGCTTTAACTGGGATGAGGTTAACTCGAGACACCAGTTTAATGTACAAATTGGAAACCCTTGTAGAACCTACAACTTTCTGCATTCTACATTTAGTATGAGTTATCTTTAAAAAAAATTATATTGTCTTCGGCAATATGCAAACCTAAAAGTGAAAGGCAAGTCTGTGAACTGATTTACATGTTCTATGGTGATCTTCACACTTTAGGCCTGATCATAATTTAGCAAAATTTTAAAAGTTAAGATGTATCACACTAAATGTGTCTGGTAAAACCACACAAGTTAATGTAAGTGTTAATAGCTCGAGCATAAAGCATTATAAAATATATTTTAAGTCATTTTATGTGTATTGATAAACCACAGAAGCTGTTTCTTTGTGCCATTCATGCATCAGTTGTAACAATTTTACATGCATTAAAACAGCAAGCAATCTTGCAACAAGTGCTTCCAGATTTTATACCAGTACTAAACCACCAGATCCCTGCATGGATCAACCTTTCAACTTAGAATTAACGGAAAACTTAGTGTAACACTTATTGCCTCACACCATATAACCTTGACAAATGCCTGCCGTACCTAAAGGATTAGGTTCAATATCATTTCATAATAAATATAACCTATTCTCCTTATAAGGCAAATCCCTTAATTTAACATGGAGGATATTACAAGAAGGTTAAGAAAACTGATTAAAACAATTAACCTTTAGTCTGCTGACGACAAAAGAGTCTACCCGTGCAACCAATGCAGACTAAGATCAGCCTGCACAGCCATGCCATCTGATCTGTGCTGTCTGCTATTCTTAGCCAGTACTTATTTTGAAAGTTTCCTCAACAATGTTGAATGGTTATGTCTAGATTGGTCCATTCAATATATTAAGCATGGTACAGGTGAAGAAACCTTTATAATGTAATAAATACAAATAATCTACTCTACATCACAAAAACTGTCTAACTAAATCACACAGGGAAGGATTAATGTCAAAGCAACCAGCACACAGCACATTATAACAGACATGTATACATATTTTCTACAGAAAATTTCATTATGACCTTTACACATAACACTCCTATAAATATGTGAGACTAAAATTAATATATATCACATACAACAACATTACAGCAGTATCACTTTACTTTCACTCAACAATGCTTTAACAACCTGTTCCAAAAGAACACCTTGAATGAAATATAGCAAGAAAATGTGGCATGACAATGAATTGACGAAAATCATTGTTGTCAATAATATATGAATTTTTTCTTTAAGAACATGAAAATGCTATAAAGAATCTTGTAGAAGTGTATACAGTTGTTCGAAGAATGGTTAAGCATAATAAGAAATGTAAAATATGTATGTTGGCTATGATAACAGTAAGCTTAAAGATTGTCATGCAATATAAATGAAAATTACCAAATTGCCATGCTTTATATGCATTATTATTTATGTTAATGAAATCAAACAAAATGTAAACTGAGTTGCATTTTGATATATTTCAATGTGCAAAAAAGATGAATGTGAAATTTAACCCTTACCCTGCTAGAGAACCTAAAAAGTGACAAGCCTTTAATTGCCACCAGTAAAGAGCCAGGCCATACAGGAGGACTTGTGGCTATATACATTTTTCACTTTTAAATTTTCATCTTAGTAACCCAAAAATTGATAATAAACATTTCCATCAATGAAAGCTAGTCAAGTTTAGCTTTATCAAATGTAGCAGGTTAAGGGTTTATAATAATGTAAGGAACTGCCGGCATCCTTCAATGATGGTCATCTTGCCATCACTCTGAAATACAATCATGTGTTAATGTTAGGCACACAAAGCATGCTCAAGCACAGGGAGTATGTTGTTAATAATGGTTATATGTCTCGCTCTGAATAAATACTCACAAGCACGAGTCCATGAGCCCGTGCGACTCGTCTCCGTAACGTAACGAGTCGTCCTGGGGCCCTCCCCATTGAAACGTGTCATCTGTACTACTAATACTATTCATACTTTCGGTCTCTGAACCTATTCTATACTGTAATGGAATAAGAAAGAGGCGTGGTGATTAACAGTGAAACTGCTGGCGTGAATGATGAATGAATAATAAAGAAGCAAAAGATAAGAAAATATGGAAAAGCCACAAAACCAGGAACAGTGCATGATGATGGTATTATGTCTTTAAACATGATTCTAAACTTGAGTAGAGCAACATCACAATGCTTGTAAAGAAATGTCTATATGGGTAATGATGTACATCACTTTTTTCTTACTCTCTACTTGTCTTACCGATTTTATGTTTATCAAGATGTTCTTAACAATTATGCTCTATTATATTTTAAAGATCTTTGGGGAAAAAAACATCTGTGAATACAAAAATGTATTATATCCATAGATATAACTAGAAAGGAAAGAAAAAAATACTGCTACATGTTTGTATTCAGAACTCTTGCCAAAAAACCATGTATTCAAACAGAGCTATAATTATTTTCCCATTTCATTAAATCAGGAATTCTCCATGGGGTATTATTATATATATTAGACCCAAATATTATAAGACATTCAACATAATTACAAAACAGACATGCTCAAATTCGATTTATTATTGTGAAAAAAAGCAACCAACAACAAACATACAAAATACAACATGCAATAATATTCTGAATAGTTTTTCCTTGTGATTTAATAGATCTTTAAAGACTGTTTCAACATTATGACTTCTAGAATGTATTTTCGTAGTTTTCTCTGATACAATCAAGGAAGAAAGGTGCATGTAGTAAAACAAAAAGTTAAATATATAGAAAACAGCTGCTCAATATTGGAGGGGATATATTTTACAGGTGTGTTAACAATAAAATTCAGTGAAGCACCTGCTGACAGTAGATAATTAAATTGACATATAAAATCTGTTTGGTTTATTGTTTTCCTACCAAACTCTAATATAATGTTTCACTTTTTATCAATAAAAAATCTATAGTCTTGAAGATGACAAAAACAAACAAATAACCTTATCCCACTTTGCATGTATGGAAACCTATTTTCAATTTGTATTTTTTTGCTCACAAAGTATATAATTACAGGCAGGCAAATTAAGAAGGCTGGCTAGGCTATGTACATGTGATACAGAGCTGAATCATCATTGTCAATAAGACTTAAGTATTAAAGTGTCATTGATTTTAATTGCCTTTGATATTACATTTAAACTATTATGATGAAAAAAATACTGCTCTATTGGAAGGGAGATAATTCAAGCAAGAGTTATGAAACTTGATCAGACATGACTGTGAGGTCCAGAGGACACCTTCAATCAATGGTTATGGAGACAGATTATTTACTCAAAACCTGAACACTTAATTATTAGTTCATATTCACATTACATTATTCAGGTCTTATGCAGTTTCAATCAAATGCATTCAGTGGGTAATGAGATGCTGGAAATGACGACAATTCAAAGATATGTTGATATATTATAAATTTGTCGACAACATAAAATCATTTTTAAAACAATCATGCTGTTTTCATTTGACAACATAATCATTATTGTTATAGGAAAACAATTGTTCAAATACATGCAATAAATTACAACCAAATTCCAACAAAATCATGCTATGTTAAACTTTCTTATGTTACCATGACCATGCATTTTTTCATATTCACCAAAATACCCAAACACTGTTAATGTTGTGTTGATTTATCATTTACCCATACATGCAATATTAAAATATTTTCTAGTTAATTTACAGATGAAATTTGTTCACAGCAAATTTACCTCATTATAAGGTTTCTCTTTCATCGAGGACTCTGTGTAAAATGACTCCTTAAAAACACCACAATGACAGGTACTGTATTTAAAGTGAATGACTCAAAATCTAATTGTGGTCTATAACCTCTATATACAATAATCTTATTCTGTAAGCAGTGTGACCTGAGGTTTCAACTTTACTTATTCACCCCGGCTTAAGATTTTGAAATTATTCAAAAGACGTGAAGATTTAGTTTTTTTTCTCTAAGACACAGTAACAAACTTAACAGAAAAAAATCTCTTTCAGATAATCTTATACTCAGAACAAGCAATTATAAAAAGTTTTTTTCATAAAAAGTACTAATTCTTTGAGCTCCGATGTGATTTGTTTTCAAAAGCGATATAAAGTAATTTTACTTGGGCAGCAAATGATGTTTTATATAGGAGGGCTAGTATCAGACTACACCTTCCAGACTCACAGTTGTAGAATAGACCCGTCATTATCAGAATTAAGATTTCAAAGGTTAAATCATTTTCTACAAAGATCCCTATCAATTCATCAATGGACACGAATATTAAATGTTATTCACCAATAGAGTCACTCAATAGATCATCCTTATACATTATGTAAATAATCTTGCAGCAGCACTACAAAATTTTAATGAACATTACTTTGATTCAAGGTTTTACTTTATATACTCATACACACAAATCTTTGTAACAGCAATTATTTGTAACAAAAGCATTTAAGAAAACATACAAGCTTAACTAAAAATATTTTCATGTAGGCATACCTGTTTACATGCTATAGTCCATGTAATAATTCCGATATATATTTATATGTTAAATGAGTCAGAAATTTTAAATCCAATTATTGTTCTAGTAATCCTCTTTTACAAAATCGAATAAAAACACTTTACTTTCAATTTTACACTATACAACAACATGAAAACATGTATTTTTATCTAGGATAAGTCAGTATCTATACAAATTGACAATTAACTAGACACTTCGTCGCCTCAGGTCATGTCAACTATATATCACACAACAGTAAGGGATATTGGTATAGTTTTAAACCAGGAATCTTAAATCTATTATCAATATATAGATGGTAAATTATTTTAATTTTTCTCTGTATCGGCCAAAGCAAAAATATATATACATATAATCAGTATTAGGTATGTAGATTTGGCGGAAATCCTGTAACGGTTCAGCAGTTTTGACCGAATCACCTGTTAAGTATGCTCTACCTACGTAATGTAATTTTGACGGCCTTCAGGGTGTTTATACACAAACTAGTGAAGGGTGAACGCAATGTAAAAATTGTCTTCAATTTCATTCCAAAAATTTATATATAAGCTGAGGTGAGAAAATACCAGGTGACAGGTTGATGTAGGAGTCCAGTCTGTAATGTGTGTCATTTCTACATAATGTATGGTGAAATAATATGATCTTATCACTAAATGAAATAACACAAACTACTTTTTTAAATGATTTAAGAAAGAAGAAAAAAAATGAACAAAAAAAAGTATAAAGCTTATTCGGTCTGAAAAAAATGACTTAATCACAGAAAATGAAAGTTAAATAAACAAACAGAACCTTATGATTGTGATACCACTATGATCTTGAGACCTGTTAATCTTCGGGTTTCATGTCAAACCCTTACATAGAACAGAACACCCTCTTATTTGCAGCAGTGTATAAAAGGTATCATATTTTATAATTTGCTATTGAATTAATACAAGTATCAAAGGGATTAATTGAGAAAGTAAGATGTATTGGTGAAATGCACAAATGCTTTCAGACAATAGTGAAAAATTACGGAGGGTTAAGACAGATGTTAGTATAGCATGATAAGACGCCATCACTCAAGTCTCTGTTTCAGACATAAAACAAACACTCATTTACAAATTATGACTCAATAATAAAAAAAAAACAATATCTTGGGCAATATTTCTCTTATATGGAATATCATAATTTATATAAATACAACATTGATCAAAATAAACAATGGTTAAGTTTTCTCAACTCTCCAGGGTTTAGAAATAGTTATAGAATTGTTACTTTAAGGCAAAATTTAGGGAACAGAATGAAAGATGAAGATTAAATATAAACAAGAAATGTTCAGTTTCGTTGTTGCTTTGTTGGTATATTTCAAACAAAAGCCATAACAATATACTGCGTTAATATGACTTAATAAACAAGAAATGTTCAGTTTCGTTGGTGCTTTGTTGGTATATTTCAAACAAAAGCCATAACAATATACTGCGTTAATATGACTTAATTTCATGCCATACAAAATACAGTGATTAACTAGACTACTTAAAACCAGTGATCATCTTCTACATCTTTAATTCTTTAATCAGAAAATCCATATAAGCCAATTAAATCCTTTCTTCATTAGAAGATACTGTTTTCCAGTAATTTATCAATTCTAACTGCTGTAAAAACTAATTTAAGGTATACAGAAAATTTCAAATCAGTATCAACAATTAGAATACCTTCGTCTTATTTTAACATGACATATCGACAGACACTGTATAACTGAGTACAGTACTTCGAATGATCAAAGATATTTTGTAAACAACATTTTAATAATGTTGAATAAAGAAAACAATGTTGTTAACAAGGACACAAGATATAAAATTTGCTTCAGTGCAACAGATGAAAGAATGTATTGCTTGCCATGAACTAAGAGCAAAACTAGCTTTCAAAACTGAAGAGCTTTGAAAAAGTATAAAATTATTTAAAAGATATACAAACAAACCTTTTCAAATCACTGCTGCAATACAGTATTCATAAAGGTGTAATTAAATGCTTTAAGTATGGGGTGCAAAATAAGGTTTAAAGTATAATCCATGGTAAAATTTCAACTCTTAATCCCCCCCTACTCATTTCCTGCTTTGTCATCACCTCAGGTTTATAAAATAAAATATTGGCAAGTTATATTCTAAAGCTAGACATACAAGATTTACCTGCTCACAGATACACAAAGACATTAGGTTATATGACAGGTATTGACTCAGGTAACCATGCATCAGGAGACTGGTTAATTGAGACCTGCAGAACCAATTATGGTAATTATAATTACAGAGTATCTTAAGGTACACCAGGCATTAAACAACATCTGAGAGGTCGACCAAATCTTATAATTAGCCTTGAACCAGAGAAAATCACCTTATAATCTGTCTTTGTTATGGTTTTAAATGACACTATAACTCTGCAATATAGAGAATGGTTGGAGAGACACAGAACAGAAGAGAACATTTATTTCACTTGTACAACATGTACATTGTGTACATAAATAACATATTTACACAACACAATTAAAGTCACACAATCTATATTAAACAAAACAAAATGTTATATTAACCAATGAGTTATAATAGATGATTATGATTATATATCTTGACTCATTGACAAGAGTGAGACATGAGCATCTACCTGGAAAAGAGCTTTATCAATAAAACAAGTCCTTGATTAAATCAGAACCTATACCAGCTAGAAACAAGATTCATTCAGCCAGTTGTACCCCTACATTGAAGATAATGAAAAACATTCATGCAAAAAGTGACATATTTAGGCTTGGTCAGATGTCTTGTATTTTTACAAGGCAGTATGTATCAAGAGTGAAACTGCAACAAAATAGAGAAAATATAAAATCCATAAAGAGGGCCCAACACGGCAAAGTTGAAAATGTTGCAGGCTCGGTTTGATCAAGTCTGTTGGCCTAAAATCAGTGCTGTAGACAGTAAAAAAGACTTCTTTTTCTCTTTTTCACAGCTAATAGCCCCACACATTCAACCTGTCCAGCGATATGTTTTATTCACTGACTGAACCCATTTTAAAACCATTTAGAGGACAAATCTTTTCAAAAACAAAAATAATGACCTCAGTGGGGAGATGAAATAGGGAAGAAAACATTTTACATGAGGCAAGGTTTATTTAACCTAGATAAGGTAAAATCTATTTCAATGCTTACTAATACACAATGTTATCAATCTATCTCAGCTATCTAATCTTACTCCACTACATAATATTGTTGACTAAATCTGCTTTTCAAAGTGTTCACAATATTTACAAACGGTCACAAATTTGCAAAGGCGTTGTTTACATTATGGTTTATATATTTAACTGTCAATAATGCAAAATTTAACATTGTTTGTAAAACAAGGGAGATAAATCTTCATTATATATATAAAGAAGTCTTGTGAAGGTACTATAGTTAAATATTTCAAGAATATGTTAAGATTTACCAATATTGTATATAAATCAAGAAATATCTGTTTAAGACTCTTACAAAACTAGTAATATTAATTATTTCTAGAAAGGCTGAAATTATCTTGAATTGTGAAAAATTTATTTGATTTAAGTGATTTTCATTGCTATTACGTTATATATAACCACAGAATACTTTAACAATTATGGTTGTTACAAGACTAGAATTGAGTAGAACTTCCACAAAAAAAGAGAATAGAACATCCTTAGATGAACTTTAATCTGGAGCAATAAGGGGCAAGTGACTCTGTATCAGCTACCATAATAGGACTCCACTGAAGATGTTTTCTTTCACATGATGGCAAAGAAATATTTTTCTGAGTTTATGTTAAAAAAATTGGAAATTTAAAATAACGAACAAAAATTTTAGACCCTTTTCCCCAATCTGTTCTTAAAAATTATGCCAGGAAACCCCCAAAACCGCTTTAAAAAATTGCACAAAAATTGAAAATTAAATTTAAGGGGTACATTGTAATATTTCAAAAAATCTTTTTGACTTTTTTTTTTTTCTAAGTTCCCCAAAATTTGACACTTTTTTTTATGAAAACCCCTAAGCTCCTTTTAACCCCTAAAGAATCAAAAACCCCCCTTTAAAAAAATTTTTCAAAAAATTATTTTAAAATTAAAAAACCCCCAAATAGGGCCCCCCCCAGTAAAATGGAAGGAAAACTTTTGCCCCCCAAAACACCCCCTTTTCCTAAAAAAAAAATCTTAAGAATGAACAGAAAATGGTTTTTAAAAACACTTTTTTTAAAAAGGGTTTGATGTAAAAAAAAAAACCCCACATGTAAAATTTCCAACCCTGAAATGGGGAAAAAACCCCTAAGAAGAAAATTTTTTTTATTGGGTTTAAATTTTTTTTACAGGCACATGTTGTGGCCCCCAATTTCCTCCGGAAAAGATAAAAGGGAACATTTTCCTATTTTATACCCTTTAATTTACCCAAAAACTTCCCCACATTCCCCGCAACACAAAAACGCCCCCAGCTATAAAATATGAATCTTTTTAATTTTTCAGGGAGAACATACAATATAATTTTTTTACAACATTCGCACAAACACACATTGTCAATATTTAGTACATTTATAAAATTCCAAAAATTAAAGTCTTACAACTTTGGGGGTTGAGGAAATTTTTTAAAATTTTTTCTAGGAAACTGAAACAAAATTGGGTTTTTTAAAAATTCTGTAAAAAATTTTTTTTTGTAAAACTTTCCCAAGGGGCCATTTTAAAACCCCGAATTTTTTCAAAAAATATCAATTTAAATAAAAGAAAACAAACAAACCCATTTGAAACAAATCACCATTTTAATTTTTACAAGAGTTTTTTGGCTTTGGCCCCCTAATAAAAATATTTAAAACAGTTTTTTGTTCTAAACAAAAAAACAAATTTTACATTCTAAAACCCCCTGAATACATATATGAATTTTTACAATTTCTTTTTCCCAAAATGTTTTTATTTCCCCCAAAACATTAAAAATTGGGACCAATAGGTTTTTAAAAAATTGGAAAACCCCGAATCCCCTTTGAATTTTTACAATGTAGACAAAAAAAAACCTTTGGTTTCCCTTAACCCAAAACCCTGCTGGTTACCAGTATTAAATTTGCCCTTGTCATCAGAAAAAGAGCCAGGGGGCCCCCCAGCAGCCCCATTTATGCAGTCCGGGCCACCTTTACTCTGACGGACTTTTCAAAAATTTTTGGGCCACGCAAAAATCAGCAGGGTTTAAGGGTTAAAAAGTTATCCTTTTTTTACAAATTTTTTCCCTTTTTCCCCACATCACACAAAGAACAAAACTACCTGATGATTTTGGGTTTTTAAATTTTGTTTTTGCCTTTTTAAAAGTATGTACTCCCCCCGCAAACATTTGGGTCAGTTTTAAATTTCCCCCCAATTTTTGTGATCTCGGAGAAAGTCCCCGTCTTCTCATGAATACTAGCCCTGAGAGCTTTTTTTTCTGCTCCTTTTTTTTAAAATTTATTCCCAGTAGGGGCGTTTCTTACTGTTTTCATATGTCTTTAAACTTTTAAAATTTACAATTTGGAAAACCCTTTTCATGAATAACCGATTACCATCTTGTTTTACATGTTACTATCAAGATGTATAAATAACTTCAGTTCAATGTAAAGTATTAGTACTTTTAACATAAATATTGTAAAATTTCTCTTTCTAAACCTTTACTATGGCAGATTTACTTTAATAATGGACCTACCAAACTTTAAACTTGGAACTGTTCATAGTAAATATTAGAATTTCAATATCAAATTGCTAAAACTAAGCAGCCAACAATTACAAAGTTATACCAGACTGCATTAAATTACTGTACAAAATATCCATTTATATAAGTTTTTACACATCTTTTTTTGTATGTGAATCAGTAGAAGGATAATGTCATTACCTATTAAATCATGTAATACCTGTGTAGTCTACCTATTTTTTATGGAAATATGTCTATAAAATATTCCTCTTGCATATGTTAAAAGCTCTTTTTATCCTTGTTTATTAGCCAGTTGGCAGTATCTAGAATCATAAATCATATCAACCTCAATTATTCCTAACAAGACAGAGAAAACTTATTAACAACATTCATGATGTCTCTATTTCAGTGCTTAACAAACATTTTTGAAAACCTATCATTATCTAGCATTAGTATCTTTAAAAATCTGATTTTTTACGATGAATTTTTTACTTTATATATAATAGCTGAATGAGCTATAACAAACTAGGAATAATACCTCAATTCTGTATCAAACAAATAATATACCAGAATACATAAAATTATGGAATTTAAACAATGCATTATTATTTCAAAGATAAATTGTATGGCTAAAACAATAGGTTTCCATGTGACCTCAATGAAATATAAATCTAAATTTAACATTCATAAAAAAGATTTTTCTTTTTTAATGTTTGCAATTCTGACTTCACATTATTTATCATTTTTCACTTCTTTTTCTCTTTCTTCTTTCATAACAAAATTCATATTATCATAACCTATACAAACATTTCAACAAAATACTTTTCAAGAGGTTACTGTAGATAATTACATAAGAGAACAATAGCAAAAATGCTAATAGGAATGTTTCTAATGCCTTTTCAAAACAGTCAGAACATTATGGTAGGCTTAATTGATTATCAGAAAATGTAGTAGTAACCATGAAGGTTTTCAACAATGGCAATGGACTGTTTTAAAGCAGATCACTGGAATGTCTATGTATAAAGTTACTATAGATCTATGATACGATTACATGCTAGATTGTTTATCATAGTTTTTTATCATTTAAATGCTTTTATTACTAAAGGATTTCATAGTAGGAGCTAATTTTTGAGTAACTTCAAGTGGAGGTTTAAATTGTAACCTGATTTTAAGGTATTCATCACATTCCCCTTTTGTTTCAAAAATTTACACTAAAATATAGTTAACTCTAGGTACACAGGTATTTACCTATTATATATAAGAAATATGTGCACATTTGTCAGCCTATGTTAAGTTATAAGACTTCTTTAAAATAGACAATTATGCTGACCTTAGTAATTCTAAGGTACTCTCAGTCCAGGATTTCAAAATCACTTGGTACAAAACACATGTTACACTTTTGCAAATAAGACAAACTTGTACAGGCATCAAAAAGTAGACCATTTTTGCATCCGAAGACTGGCTTCTTATCACCATGTCAAATTAAGTTTGAGCTTACATGCATAAATACCATAAATACATTCCAGTCTTGAAAATATACCATAA